>NW_010431097.1:8672-12921 GCF_000710305.1 Buceros rhinoceros silvestris | reverse complement strand
ATTCTTGTCACTCCCCAGCGAGCTGTCAGCAGTGAGTGGCTGCCCTCCCCGTGTTCACCAGAGGCTGTCACCCTTGCAGAGGCGCCGGCAGCAGGGAGGGTCCACGTCTTACCCAGACCTTACCACCTACACCCAGCACGCCTCCTCACCGACACCCTGGGCTGCTATTTACAAATATTGCTTTGCTCTGTGCTGTGTGGCAAATGAGTTAATTGGCTCCTAATTCAGGAAATGAAGCTCTTAATTAAATTTGTGCTGGAAATTTCTTCTTCCACAAAGTGGTTTTTATCTGTTCCTTCCAAAAATAATTTTCTAAATTACAGGCACTGAATAAATAAAAAAAAAAAAAAAAAAAAAAAAGGATGTCCGCCAAGTAAAAGCTGACATGGTAACTGCTCATTCCAGGCTCCCAACAGAGAAGCAGAGCTTCAAAGGTGCAGCTCAGCTGGTCCTGTAGCAGATGTCAGGTACCTGAACTAAGATGGGGGTCCACTCATCACTGAAAGGTTGCTGAAGGAAAGGCCTGGGACCTCAGCAAAGAACCTGAACTGTGCTGTTATGAGGACTGTAACCCTCCTCTCCTAACTTGCTGGATCCTTCGGTGAGCTCTGATCGTCACCCGCCGTTCTGCAAGCATCCTTCTGCCGCGTTTTCTGGCTACCTGTGCAAAGGACAGTTGCACCTTGGCCTGTGGACACAGTGCAAGGGGACTTTAAGCCTGTCTGTGCCTGGGAAGTTTCCATGCGTAGGTACATGCTGCTTACAGCCTTCGGGGAGGCTAACAGAGGCCTTGAACACACCTGAATATCCTCATGATGGGGCAAAACTGCAGCCACCACTTGCAGCTCAATGACTAATGGTGCTTTGAAGGCAATGTGGAAGTAGCTTGGAGAAGCTGGGCTTTTCCCTGAGGTGCTGTGAGCTTCACAGCCTGGTGTGTCCATGGTGGGAATGTGAAGAGGGGACCTTGGCACTCCTAAATACTAATCAAAAGGTAGCGTGCCAAATACAGAGGCGTGCCCTGTCTTCTTACCCTCCCTGCACAGCTGTGATGAAGCTGCAATTCAGAGCTAAGTGCCCAAGGATTAAAGGTGTTAAACCATAGCTCGTAGAGCTCTACCTAGCGCTGTTTTGATGATGCTTGCTAGTCAGTCCATTGGTACTGGAAGGAGTACAGGGAAGCAGACCATGAGCCTCACTCTCCACGCACAGTCTTTCTCTTGGTGGGCAGTAACTAAGGGAAATATCTCTAACATGCAGCTAACACAGCCCTTTCAAAGCTGTGGACCTGTCTTCACACAGAGACGTCTTTAATTGCATTTCATCCTTAGAAATGACATTGGAATTGAGGACTGCAAAGTAAATGACACACCCTTCCCTTGCAGCCTCCGGCAGCTGACGCACCCAGACCCCCACACGGGAGAGCTTTAAAGCCAGGGGAGAGCTTTAAAGCCACAGGCCGTTTCAAACCAGAATTCTTCTTTTAAAAATCACATCAGTTAAACATAATGAATGATATTTATTCCCATTTTCTCTTCCAGGCATCTGAAATAGACAGCTCTATGCAGGGAAATTACCCAGTTCACCCATGTGTGATCCTCATTTGAAATCTAACAGTGCCACTGCAGCCTTCTGTGCTCAGACCTGCAGAGATTGACATGGTGTTATGGCAGCTGCGCCTCGAACTGTGTGGGCTGTCTCGAAGGTTTGCTTCGTGTTCGTATGCTCTCAAAAATTACGTCATTGAAAACCTGGAACCACAGAGATGTAAATTAAAACTGTGTCAGCCGCGTTTTTCTGATGTCCTGCAGGCTGCAGGGAGCCAGCAGTCAGAGGGACTCTGTATGACATGTGGGTAGGAAGGTGGAGGACCTGCAACTCTGGACCCCACTCTGGGCATTGCAAAAACTGTGCAAATGTTCTGTGCACACTCAACTACACTCTCAGTCTGTGGCCAATAGCACATTTCATGGGTGACAGTTTGTCCAATAGCTCACCCCAGGGTGTTGCATTTCTCAGTCAAAGCCATGTAAGCAGGCACTTCAGTGAGAGAGGTTTTCTCTGACTCGTGCTTTGAGTAACAAATCAGGCGGATGTGTTCTTGGGCAGGGAGGATCTAGTAAGCAGTGTGGAAAAGAAATCAGTGCAGACCAGAAAAGAATAGAGGGATGTAATACTAGGGACCGTTCCCCCATCACACGCACCTCGGCAGTATGGCAGTTTAAGATGTTCCTGCACATGGAGGAATTTCATCCTTCCCCAGAGGCTTCTTCCCGCCAGACCAAGCCGGTTGGCTACTTTTGTGTCTCTATGCCTTGGAAATACCCATTTAATGATGCACTTTTTGAAAACTAATTATATCTTTCGACAGAAAGAAATTCCGTCTTTACAAATGTTTTGTTAAGCAAGGTCTCTTCACGGAGCTGGTTTAACCAGCACAGCTGATGTTGTGGTTCAAGGACACAGGAAATCTTGCTTGAGTGCTCCTGGCATGGACTGACCATAGGCAGAGCATCATGGTGTCAGGTACTGCTCTGGGTACTCTGCTCCTTCAGAAGTCTTTGGAGAACCTGGAATGGGTTAATTTGCACCCAACAGCTTTGTGCAAGCCTGAAGCTTTGGCTTATCTGTTAGATGCAAGGCGTCCTTTCCAGTTGTCTCTTCCCTCTTTTGGAACCTACAGCTCTGAGACATGACCACGAGCATGTAACTACAGCATTCACAGGCCAAACCAAAGGTCTTTTGAGTGGTAAAGTGGATAAAAGGAAGAGGACAGACCTGCACTGACTTCCTGAGCCAGGATTGATGTCTTTATGTTAATTAATCCTTGAAAAAAATGTCTCTTTGTCAGGTTTTCCTTGGAGCTATGCAAAATCTGACCACCTGCAGTGTCCTGCAGCAAGGATCTCCGCAGCCTGTCATTCATTGCATGAAGAAACACCTCTGCACTGTTTTGAATCTGCCACCTGATAAATTTATAGATGTTTTGTGGTCCCTATATCGGTGAGGCAGGGAACATAATTTCCTGTTGAAGTCTCCACATCTTTCATGATTTTGAGGAGCTATTCCATCTGCTTTCTCAACAATGCCTTCTCCAGACTGAAGGGTCCTAGTCTGCTCAGTCACTCTTTGCACAGAAGCCTTTGGCCATCCTTGTTCCCTCTTTTTGTACGTCTCTCAGTTGCCCTTTGTTTCTGAAATGAAGCAAGCTGTACCATGCACGGTAGGCTGACGGCCAGCACAGTGTCCCTTGCTTTCCCGATGCCTTTTTTCCGTGCCTTTCCCGATTCCATTTCTAACCTCCTATTTGGCCTCTGAAAGTTTACACAAAACAATCTCACTCCGAGATCTCTTTCCTGAACAGCTATTTCAGAGTTATCACTCTGCAACGCAATCATTATTTTCTCCCATGTGTGTTACTTTCTGCTTATCCACATTAATTTGCATCTTCCATTTCATTATCCTTCACCAACTGCTTTTGTATGTACTACACCAAAGATCATCGGGAAATTCCTGCCCCTTTTCTGGATAGCTTAGGAAATGATCCATGTGATGAACCATCCCTCATCTCCCTGCACAGTTTCTGGGAATGCCTGAGCACTAGAAACCATTCGCTTTGCCGAAGTCAGGCAGCAGGGAAAATGCTGAGGGCTGATATGCTGGTACATGTCTTAAATCTCAGCCCTGTAGGGTTTAGAGACGTAAGTCTGAGGGGCTTCTCTCTTTGAGGATGAAAAGTCAGAAAACTGCTGAAATGTCCAGTCTTGAGCAGGAGGTGGACCAGACAATGATCTCCACAAGTCCCATCCAACTAACTTATTCCACAGTTTGTAAAAAATCAGGTGTGTGTGTTTAGGGGGGGTGGTGCTCTTTTATTTATGCATTATCTGTCAAATTAAACAGATTTATGATAATCACTTACTCTGATGTTACAGAGGCCTAATAAAGCCTGGGTGGGGGAAAAGGAGCAGAACGAATTGACAGTACCTGTGCTTTTCAATATCATCTGTCACGTTGCTGGAGAAAATGTGCTTTACAGCAAGTACAGTACCAGGAGGTACCTAAACAGATGATGCGTATTATGAGATATGACCCTAGAAAGCCCCTTTTTTTGCATTACTTCTACCAGTTACTGGAGAAGCTGGTGTCCATGTTCAGTCAGGAGCTACCCTGAAACAGTTGGCAGCAAGCAGAAGCACAAAACTGCTGTCATCTGGGGGGGGGGGACTGTGGGGTGGTGGGGGGTCTT
>NW_010431097.1:3708-8596 GCF_000710305.1 Buceros rhinoceros silvestris | reverse complement strand
GGGGGGTACTGTGGGGTGGTGTGGGGTCTTCACCAGGACTGTCTGAGAAACACCTGCTCTTCAATTGCACATCAAGGCTCTAATTTGGGAGTCTTTATGGGCATTTCTTTCTCAGAACAGTTGGGTTTCCTTTTAATGATGTGATGATTTCACATGTTCTGTGGATTTTTACCTCCTCAGGGAACACTGCTGAGGCCGAGCTTTTCAGCTCCTCCTGCTAATATTAATCTAGCATCTGCCCTAATAATAAGACTTTTGGGGGTCACTGTACACAGGCTTCCATGTGATGAATGGTTTAGGCTATATCTCGGCATGGCATGCAACTGCAGCCGCCTCCTCCCAGGGCTGCAGAGTCCTCTGCCAGCTCCATCCCTCTGCTCCCTGCCACCTCTGACCCAGACCAGCTCTGCAAAGGGCTCCTCAGCACATCCTCAGTCCTGGGGCTCTTCCCCATCTTCCCCTGGTTGTTTCTGGTGCATTCACTCAGCGCACATTAGTCTTCAATGCCAAGCTGGCTCTGCTATAGGATCACATCTCCCAGCTCCCCACCGGGGATTTTCTTGGCTCCTGCCCACCACGTTGCCTGTCCCTACCTACAGGCAAGAGACTTCTCACTTCTGCTCCACCTTCGGGTTTTGTCTCTGCAAACCTTCATGATCACTGATACAGACACATTTTTTTTTCCTGGTGGAGGAGGCTGGAATAAGGGAAAATCAGATTATTTTTGCACCTTGGGAGTTGGTCATGTGCTTAACAGACCTGAAGTGAATTTTTTGCATGTGATTTTCTGCACAGCAGGTTGATGCAGTGGGTGGAAACAGCATTTTTGTGTCCCTGGTTTGGAAACTTGCAGCTTAAGTGGTGTGTGAGTGACAGGTATGAAGCAGAGGAGACTTGGCTTGTTCAGCTCTCTTTCATGAGGTGGGCTGTATTTTCTTGCTTGCAGCACGGAGAAAGAGGAGGAAAAAGAAATAATTCCGCAGCAGAGGGTGTAGAGTTTGAAAACAGCTTATTTTCTCACCACAAAAAATGGTACACATACACAACACCCCACGTGCCTGTATATTTAGAAGGACTTTGGCTGTTGAGCGGGCTGGGTTGCTAATGCGCGTGCTTTTCAGCATTGCCAGTTTGTCATGCTGTGTGAGACTGTCTGCATGCTGTCCCCATGATTCGTGCTGTGCTGTTCTCCTCGCTGGCGTCCCACATTGCTGCACCACGGGCCGGTGCAGCCTGGAGGGTTTGTGTGCGTGGTGTAAGCTCCACTGACAGCAGGGCAGAGGTTCTGCAGCTGGCGACAGCTGCCTGTGGACATGCTTTCTAGTGCGCAGAAATTTGAGCATCTTTTTGGGGGTGTTGCAGATTCTGGTGGGTCTCCTCAGGAAGACAGCAGCACAACATCATGCAGTACACAGGGGAGACCAAGACCTGGTGAGAGCAGGCTTTGCTTCAGGGTGAGGCACTGAACAAGCTGGATTAAAACCATCCCCACTCTTACGCCTGCTTATGAAGTTATGGTTACAAAGAGAGGGTTTTCTAAAATGCTTAAAGCAACCCTGTTCTTGCTGGAGAAGGTGTAAGTGATTTTGCAATTGGATTCCAAGGGAATGAATAAGACCCAGTGCTGACACTTGCAAGGGGGTGATCTCTTCCTGTGTGAGGCGTCCGGTCAGAGCAAGCCGCAACGGGCATTGCTAAAAGCAGGTCCTGGAAAGGGAGGGGAGCAAGTGGGGCGTCTTCTGTCTGAGCTGCTGTGGGCAAGGAGAAGGAGCATACGGAGAAGCCCAGCTGCCAAGGGATAAGGCAAGTAGCAGGAGCAGGAGATGGGTCTTAAAATGCTTCCTAGGACAAGAATGTGGAGCTCCTGCTATTTGTCATAAACCCACTTTAAAATATGTAATAGTAATTGACATTTCATATTTCATAAAGCTGATTCCAGTGGTTAACTGGGTAGAATTGAAAACATGGGCTGTAGCTGGATCACCCAAAGTCCTAGAAAAAAGTATATTTAACTTCTCCTGGAGACACAGATTTCACATTAGTGCTGGCTCTCCGTCACCTCTCCCATGACCTGCCTCCCAATAGACCGTGCAGAAGGACTTTTCATCAGTGGCACGTGTGCTCCCTGTGTGACCAGCAAAGGAAAAGTTCCAGGAGTCCATCGCTCCCCTCCCTGTCTCACTGTGCTGACGTTGCCGTACAGCCCACAGCCCACTCGTGGACCAGAGGGGCAGTAGGGATGCCTGTGCCTGTGCACATCGAGGGGAGTAGCTTCATCTGGTGTCTCCTTGGTAGCTGCTTGATGATAACACCTTCCCTATGAGGTTGCACTGCTTTTTGGTGTGGGTTTTTTTTTATTTTTTTCCATCTGTGAGAACAGCTGGAGCACAGGGACACTGTGGCATTGGCACTTAATGGCACTCATGCTCCAATCCCTCCTGCAGAGCGCGGGGATCCCCTTCTTTCTGCAGGGCTAACAGATGGCTTTGCAGAAGACCTGGGCACTGGCATAAGGAATGATCTGCAGAGGTTGCTGCTGGAATGAAGGCAAAGTTTTGTACATGTCAGGCTGGGGGTCTGGAGAGGGCATTTTTATCCTGGCACTTTTTATCCTGATTTTTATCCTGGCATTTTAGCAGGCAGGATGGATGCCAAATCACAATGCCTGAGAAAAACAGGGAAAAAAAAGAACCCTGGGAGGAGGTTTATATAATGTTTGCTGCTCCTTATTTAAAAACAGTATGTATAGGTTCTAGGCTGGTTTCAGAAAGGCCAAAGTTTGGAGCAAGAGGTGAAATCTTTTGTTAGAGAAACAGGTATCACTGGAAAAAAAGGCCAAGCTTTTCTCACAGCTACATTACTGCTGTACCATGATTGGTCATTAATAAACGTATTCTTACAATTTGAAAGGGGTCTGTTCAAGGCCCTCTGGAAATGGATTTGAGTTGTGCCATTACTTGTGATGGTGGTTGCTGCCTCATAAATATACTCAGCGAGGACTTTAGCCTTGCTCTTCAATTGAGGACTGACTTCTCTCAGCATGCCATTACTTGTGATGGTGGTTGCTGCCTCATAAATATACTCAGCGAGGACTTTAGCCTTGCTCTTCAATTGAGGACTGACTTCTCTTAGCAGGAAGGTGTTTCACAGCTGATTATATACGTTCCTTTGCACCTGCCGTCATAATAGCTTCCGTTTTTATTGCAATATAATAAAAATGATCTTCAAAGGCTTCATAAATTACAGAAAGATTTTCAGCAGGGAACAAGGTTTTTTGAAAACTTTATATATGAAGTCTGTTTTTCTATCCTCTTTTAAAAAGTACTTTACTATTTATATTTAAATTTGTCTTCTTGAAATTATTGGGAATATTGGAACATTTTTAAATGTTTACTGCAGGGAACCGCTAATGGATATTTGGTGGCTTTGCTTCCCAGCAATGGAAAGGACGCAGTCCTAAGCACTTTGAGAGAAGGGCCCCACCCCCCACCTTGACCCTGCAAGCACAAGTTCCAAACAAGTTAAAAAAGAAATTAATTTGGTAAAAAAATACCTCCTCACTTAGTCTGACCACCTTTCATTTTCCTGGTCCCTTTGTTTTCTCACTTGTTCACGGAGCTTTCCAGGTCATATAGGCTTTGATTTCCCTAGAAAAAGTGAGCAAAACCTTTTTGCCTCCCATATGACTGTCATGCGCTGCCCAACACACCATAAAGAAATGACACAAAAAAATTAATTACAACCCGTTCGGCAAATATTGGCAGCACCGGGACGAATGCGATTTGCCCATAGGTGTGTACAAATGAGTAACATGAAAATAGAATTTATATATGCTCCCGACAACAGCTGAAGGCTCTCCTGGCACAGCCTGAAGGTTCATGGCCCATAAATATTTCTCTCCTGGCAATTGCAATCTCAGCTTCCTGCTACAGCAGAACTTGTAAAAGCTGTAGAGAGTCTATTGCTCTTCTGGCACTTAGAGGATCCCCTTGCAGATTTTATGAGTATCAATCACAGGCATTATCTTGTAAGCCTTACAGGTTACCAGCTGGTAAAAGTGGTGCTTGCAGTCTGGGGACTGTAAATGCCACAAATTTTAACTGTTTCCGTTTATGGGATATGCGAGAAAATCACATTTTCACCCTTTGGAACTCAAAGTTTCTGTTACAAGGCCAAGGATCTGATCCGAGTGTTACCAGGCACATGTAAAAAACCAGATTTTACTTACCCAGTAGTTGTTTTCACAATGCTCCAGACCTCAGAGAGGTTTCTGGTAGAGCTGACAGTGTTCTCAGGACTCTGGGAGGTGATCAGACATTGCTCCTGGCAAGTCATGGCTTCCCTTGGTAGTACAGGCACCAGAACCCTGGTTTAATGGAAAAGGACAATGTAAAGAAAACCTGGGTTTTTTTATAGATCAATCCTTTTATTTCGGATTGGTTGGTAGAGCTTTTTAAACACCTGTGTGTCAGAAAGGGAACAAACTCTTCAATATGGAGAGTTTGCCATCCCACATTTTTGGTGTCTTTCCTTTTGGGTCTGTCCCTTGCATTTGGTCTTGGCAGATTGAGGCTGCAGAGACATCTGTGACTCCAGTGTATTTATACATAGGAAATAAAAGTCTTTGAGCTCAATTTCTCCATATGTCTTCTTCAGCTTTCTATTATTAGAAGACAAACATTTTGGATGGGTTGCCAACTAGGTATATGCAAGGCTGACAATTGTCTCTATTTCATATTCATATTTTCAGGCTTGTCTTTTTGTATCTTAGACTCTGCCTGGTGGGAGGGGGAGAAAGAAGAAGAAGGAGAAGAAGAAGAAGAAGGAGAATAACGAGAAGAAGAAGAAGAAAGAAGGAGAAGAAGAAGGAAGAAGAAGAAGAAAGAAG
>NW_010431097.1:0-3518 GCF_000710305.1 Buceros rhinoceros silvestris | reverse complement strand
AGCCTACATGATCTCTAGACACGGCAGTTGGTTAACAGCCTGAGGTCACTTGCTACTCAAAGTGATTGTTTTTAGAAGCACCACAGTCCGCAGTCACCACAGGAACCCAGTGATTCAGCTGGAGGGAGTCACCAGCTAAGGGCAAGACATGAGAGGAGAAGGAGAAGAAGAAAGAAGAAGAAGAAGAAAGAAGAAAAAGAAGAAGAAGAAGAAAGAAGAAAGAAGAAGAGGAAGAAGAAGGAGAAAGAAGATGATGATGATGATGATACTGTTTGAGCTGTTTTTGAGATGATGCAGCTCCAGCTGGAGCTGACATGAAAGCCTGTTCTGCATCTCTTCAGAGACAGGCCTGAGCCTTCTGGGGGACTTTCCCTGGCGCAGATGTGCTCGCTGTTGCTGGCCATCCTCAGGAAAACTTCCTGAGATGACCAAGGCTATGGTAACCTGCCAGACTTGATGACAGGTTCGTTGCTTTCAGGATTGGCAATGAAGCCCACCCTGCTCACTTATTCACAGCCATCTTCAGGTCCAAAGATCTGCTGTGTTGCTGGATGACCCCAAGGTTAGCTCTCCTGCCGTGATATAACCTGTCAGGCTATCAGCAGCCCAGCCCCTACCACAAGCTGAAGCTACAGATTCATTTTGCTTTTTAAACATTTCTGCAGCCGCAGCCACTCCTTCAGGCTGAGGCAAGATGCACAATGAAACATTTCCCACTCTTTGGCACTATTACACTGTCTGAACTGTTCAGTAATTGTGATAAACTCCTTGCTCATAGAAGCTAAATTTAAGATTTGCAGCAAGAAGCAAAAGGTAACACGCCAATGAAAGCTCTGTGGCCAAATCTGCAACGCATCCCAGGATGTGTTATTGTGTTGTATATGATTTCCCACTTTCCTTGGGCAGGGGAGAGAGCTTTCTTAAGCCAGTCGTAACTTGTAAGAGACTGAAATCCGCATAGCTTGCTTTGCGGTATGTGGGATCAGTAGAGGAATACATGTTATAAAGACCTTGGAAGAAAACAGTAGCTTCTGTCTGCTAGGTGAGGCAGTACAGTAACACACTAGAAACAATCAAGGGTCTCATTCTCCAGCTAATTTAAGACTTAAAAATATAATTTCATGTTGTGGTTGTTTGCAGTTTGCACAGATGCTACTGATCACTTGCTGTGCTGTTTTTTTTCCATGAGTACACTAAGAAATGCATTTTAAAGTAAAATAAGGCAAAGATCTAGAATTTAAGGTTAGATTTGACATAACTCCAGGTGTCATGTACTTTATCCAGACTTATTAAATAAAGAAAATCATTGTGAACTTCTTCAGTATAGCATACATGTTACGTATGCTGTATGGTTTACATACACTGCTAAATGCAGATATCCTCAGTGTAGCTTTAGGCTTCCTTTGTAGTCAGTGGGGAGACAACTTGCCAGATCACCTTCATATGTCTGTCTTGGGAAAAAAATTCATCACAACACCAGAAAAAAAATAATTCACAATTTCTCTTCATTTCTCTGTATATAGAGATCTTTTTGTGCCCATCTCAGATGCAGAGGTGTATTTTGCATGCAGCTAAAAGTGAGATGATTCTGGGGAAGTGCATGACTGTCACGGTCAAATTCCAAATCCTGATTTACACCACCGGAGAAATCTCCAACAGTGGTGTTTTATGGAGAGCCTAGCACCTATAGCAGAAAGCACAGCAGGGTATGGCTTCTGATAGGGCTTAGGCATGTGATGGGCATTAAGTCACTCTGTCCGACCTGCTCCTGAGGGCACTAAGTCAGGACAGCAAGGCCATAGCAAGGCATGCTGCTAGGAACAAGCGTTCACCTAGGAGAAGTGTACATTTACATGGGGATTCACCTCACCCAACTCAGAGTCGAAGTCCATTGCTAAAGTCTAACCTAGTTACACCAATTAATTTCTAAAGCCAGTGAAGAGGATCATGGGCTTCGAGGAGGGATAGGCTTTATCCCAAAAGAAGTGGGAAGAGACTCCACTGGTGGTGCCTGTCATTCTCTGTCAGGGACACTGAGGCAGCCCAGGGCCAGCACCCCGGTGTGTGCAGTGAGGTGAAGCAATTCGGATATTTGCAGGTGAGTTGGGAATCTCACAGGAATTTTAAGGATACAGTTTTGACCATAAGTTCCTAAAATAATCCCTTATCCTGAGTCCAGCCCATTCTTCTTCTATTAAGCTAATGATGTAGCTTAACAAGAGTGAGATGGAGGAGACCAATACCCTGGCTGAAGGGAACAGCCCAGTCCGAGCACGTAACAGCATGGTGCGATGGCCATCTCCCTTGTCTTTCCCATCCTCTGTCGCTGGCAGGCTATGGTGGCCCTCACACTCCGTGCGCTGCTTCCCATCGGCAGTAGGACAAGGCATGGCTGATAAACATGCTTTCTGTGGGGCAGTGAGCATATTTCTTTTTATTCTTAAGACAGATACAGGTGTTATCATTGAAGTATTTCACTGCACAGTTCCCTGACTGATAAAATTTCATCCCTAAGCTTAAGAGCACACGTCTCTGCAGAACTGACTCAGCACAGAAAGTCAATAGTGACAAATGCAATGTTAGATCGTTGTTGCAGGGGATGAAACCCTCCATCTGGAGGGGAAAGGCTGGATGGTCTCAGTGGGTTTTTCAAAACTAATTTCCAGATTGATTGTACAACGTGCCTCTAGATGCTGCTTTGCCACCGTTACTTAAGACTGTAGAATGAACAGCCTGTATTTGCATTTACGTCTTTTGGTTTAAAGGGGAAGCAAATAAGCACGTGAAAGAACAAAGTAGGATTCATAGCAGTTGTATATCCTACACAGGAATCAAGGGCACTTCTCTGTCCTTCCATCCTTAAACAAATCCCCATGAATCTGGAGAACCTGGTAGAGAATATCTGTCTTTAAATTAAAAAAAACCCAAACCACAAAAAAAAACCAAAGAACAAACAAACAAACAAAGATACCTTTTTGTTTACTCTCTGCATTTTTTACATTAAGGATTACCCATCTCTACTTTATTTAAAAGAAGTTGTCTGTGTTCTCTGGGCTGATAACGTGACATTCACCTGAACAAAGTGCAGCTCTTCTAAGGTTATTGTGATAGCCAGCCTTGGGGAGAAACTTCATTACCCTCTGCATACCAGCTGAGCAGACATTTTTCTCTTGCACAGACTGTGTTGATATTTTCTAGCAGTAGTTTTCTAGATTAATGGCAGTGTCCTGGATGCAGAGGGACTGCTGGAGCAGGGTTATATTAATGAATTATATCATTGGTAGTGCTTAAAAGCCTTCAGAATACAAATGGTTGGTAGTGACTAGAACAGATTGGGTGTCCTGAAGAATAAAATCCCTGTGGGCTCTGACTGTTGGTCTGAGAAAATAGCTTGGGAGAACAGGGACCAAGCAAGTATCTTGCTTCTGGTTATGTTTTAGTTCAGGAGGGGAATATCAGACCACGGAGCTAATGCAATGCTTCTGCTTCTGGTGAGTTGGGAAAGCAGAAAATATCCA
>NW_010431096.1:0-4475 GCF_000710305.1 Buceros rhinoceros silvestris | reverse complement strand
AGCACCGCCCGCCCGGCCCCGGCTCCGCGGCTCCAGCATCCAGGCGGGCTCCCCCCGCCTCCCCGCCGGCAAAGGGAAGAGCGAGCCAGCCCACAGGGCTCTCCAGCCTATGAGCACTTGCTAATTAAGGGAAAACCACTCCCCGCCAGTTAAGAAGATTGGGAGGAAGGGTGGAGGGAAAGGGCAGGGTGCTTTAGAGGGTTCTGACTCTCCCTTATGATGGGTGCTGCTTATTAGAGGGGGAAAAAAATCCAGAAATGATCTATGAAAGGTGAGGAGAAAGTCTGCTTTTTTTTTTTTTAATCATTATTCCAACTTCACAGCCCTGCAAGTAGAGGGACTGGAAAGGATTTGCTCCAGACTCATGTAAATGCAGCTTTCACAGACCGCAGAATTTTTTTCCCGTTTTTGTGCTTTTGTGAGGATTACTTCAACAGGCAGCAGACAGCCCTCCCCTACCGCCGCCAAGGAGCTACGTTCAGAGAGCAGAACAAGAGAAAAAGTCAGCGCAAATTAACAATGCATTAAGTACACGTGCAATGTTATTTTTAGCATAAGAGAACCTAATAATTATGGTCACATATTGTTTGTATCTGAGCAGTACTTCTCTGCGTTTCCACGTCGCTTCGCATACGCCCTTTTTAATATGCAAAGAAGCAGATTTTTTAGCGAGAGGGAGAGAAGATTTTTGTGCTTATAGAAGTGTTGAACTGCCAAACGAAGAAGCAAAACTCCTCCGTACGTTAAGCAGCTGTAACACGCTCTTGCCTGTTTGTGTGCTGGTAAAATGCCTGAAACCTGTCTACAGAACTAGAGCTTCCACTGCCGCAGCTGTACCGGGGACATCTTGGTGTCTTTTTCCACGGAATTCAGTGTTCCCGCTTCTGTCTCTACAGCAATATGGTGGTTACGGTATTTTTTATTTAGTGAGGAACTGAACTGTGGTCCTCAAATCTACATGAGATAAATAACCCCGCTTTGGTCACTGCCAACGCAGAGACAGACTCTACCTCTGACCTGGTAGTGCAATATCAAAGCACCTCCATGTTCTCCACCACAAGGGTACCTGCGATGATTATGGGCATTCCAGCAGCACATCGGCCCAGCTCGTTTACAGTGGGTTTACCATGACTTGGCTCACCAATGCCTTAAAACAGTGTGAGTGATGTGCTTCACGTTTAAAATCAAACTTGGGAATCTAAGGTGCATTCCCAATAGCATTCCAACTCTGCTCCTTTCAACTCGCAGTGTTGAGCTCGAGCGCTGCTACACTCAGCATTTCTGGAGAGCTGTGAGTCAGAATGGCTCACCAGGACCGTCTGTATTGAGCAAGGAAAAAGGCAGCACAGACATTTGTAATACTCAGTGTCATGAGAGAGAAAAGAAGGGTGGGGCTCTGCAGCAAAGCACAGGGGCAGTGGGAAATACGGGAAGTCACCCTGTATCGCCGGCAACCCCTTTCCACCCCAAGGAGTGGGTGAAGTCATTCCTGAGAGGGACATGTTACCCCACACTGCAGAGAGGTTTCGTGCTAACGCCAACACATGGGATGGGAACTGGTGGACAGAGAGCACAGAGAGTATCCTTCAGAGCACCCGCCTGCCCGGGATGCCCCATCTCTGCCATCCTCTCCAGCCTCACCTCTGCTAACCCCACAGCTTCCCTGGGCAGGAGGCCAGTGGGCTGCAGGGGACCTCTGCTATCTCCCGTCTTTGCACACCTCTCCACGCACGTTGCTGCAGAGTGTGGACATCCCAGACACAGAGAAGAACAACTCTCTTATCCCAGACGCAGACAAACCCCCGCCCGCTGGCCCGGTGCTCATTTCAGTGCTCATCACCTATGCAACTGGCTGGCTGAATTCTGAGCAATCTTTACAAATCCATAACCCTTAGCTCAGTTAATGCATATTTAATTCCTCTGCTGCTAGGTTTATTTAATCAGCTGCTGGGAGCAGGGCTAGACCTGCAGCAGAGGAGAGCGGACGTTCTCGATGAGCATTACGTAGCACAATTCCCCTCTTCTGAGCACCACGACAAAGCAGGTTCTCCACCCGCAGTTATTGTCTCTTCCAGGAGAAATGCCACTGCCCTTTAATGATTCTCTGCATTTCCCATAACTGCCCTGTCCCAGAGGCGATTTGTAAACTGGATTCTTGGCACATACCTCCAAAAACACCTTGAGTTCTGACGAAACACAGTCCTCTCTGTTGGGGGTTTCTTGGGTTCTCTATTTCCACCTGCTTTTCCCTTGGAGGACACTTACTGCTGTCACAGGGGGTGTGAAGTTTTCTTCTTTAACATGAGATGCTGGTGTGAAGAGCATGCCACGGGGCGTTCACACAGGGATTGATGCTGCTGCAGTCTGTAAAACCAAGGTGCTAACATTAGGAATCTTATTTTTAAATGATTATTTAGTTGCACTTCGTTCTTGGGTTTTTTTCTCTTTAAAAATTCTCATTGCTGTGCCTAATGAGCTGGCCAAAAGTGGGGGTGCGTGAGGCATATAGAGACATCTGCAGAGGGGTCTTCGAGGACCGTGAGCCTATTCTGCTGCACACCAAACCCAATCTGCCAGCTCAAAGATAACACGGGAAAAGAAAAGGGAATTTTATGTTTTTCAATACAGACCTCGTCCCCAATCTTGGTTACTAGCTGGCATCGCAAACACAGAGAGGGGGGAGGAGCAGAGGGACAGTGGCTGCAAGACACGAGAAAAACGCCAAATTATGGCCTCAGAGCAGGTGGGAGCGAGCGTCTGACAGCACAAGGAAACCATAGACTTCTCCAAGCCTATCAAATAATTTTCTTGCACCCAGAAACACACTCTTCCCATTCACTCCATGGCAAAAAGCAGTTTTGCCCAAGGGCTGGAGCGCAGGAGAGTTCTCAGCGGTTTCAGCAGAGCCATGGCAAGTGACCATCTGACGTACTGAACACAGATGTCACCAAATGCAGGGGTTCTCCTGTAGAGTGTTTTCTCACCAGGTTGCTTTTCCCTTGTTCAATGAGCACAGCCACACTCGTACAAACTCCAGCGCTGCGTTATTTACATAAATAACAGGCTATTCCCCATCCTGGTGCTGCTGAACAACGGCACTTCAGCTGACACCCGTCACAGCAACCAACACGTTCCAGTATGAAGAGTCAAAAAAGGCACAACCAACCAACCACCCACTGCTTGAGTTGAGCACTATTCTCCCTGTCCTTCATGTCTGCAGACGACCTGAAGGACCTCTTTCCTCGTTTTCCCCTTCAGCCACACAGATGCTCCCTGGCCCCAAGCACGGTGATGATGGTGCCTCTGCAAAGCCATGGGGACGAGAAGGGAATCAGAGGAAAAACCTCCTCCCCCAGTTGAGTCCTGTTTGGGAAGGAGCCTGCAGAGCCCCCTGGGGAGGGAGGAACTGGCTGCATTGCCCAGCGGTGAGATGAGGGTTGGTTCTGGCATGGCACATGGCTTGCAAACACCAGCTTGGGAGAGCACGGTGCCACTTACTCCTGCACCCTGTCCCCAACCTCTGCTGAAGTTGTACTGCCTGTAGAGCAACAGGTCTGTGCGTGGTGGTGGATCTACTTCTCCTCTGCCTCGTTTCCAAATGGTTGATCGCGTGCCCCATTACACATTGGCTCTTCAGGAGCTCTTCAGGACAACAAGGCTGTTGTATACCTGAGTGTCACCTCTGGGAACTGGAAATCCGTTTTGCTGTAGTCATTTTGAAGCAGCGCAATGAGAAAGGGCCTGAACAGGCTCCCATGATCTGCACGGAGGGACGAGGCAGAATGGTGCTCAGCTCCAACTGGCAGGACCACCACAACACCCACAGCGGGTGGATGAAGCCCCATGGATGCACCAGACACTCCAGGAAAACCTGACAGGGTCCATGCTGGGGCAGCCACTGGTAAAGAAGACCACTTCGATATGGGCCAGCTGGCATTAAGCCACATACGTGCACAAAAAAGTGACCTTTATTGTTTTGTCCCATCAGACCAGGAACCGAAAAGGAAAAAGGAGGACATGTTTGTGGAAATCACATTGTCAAGTCCTATTTTGGTTTTCCTCCCCCCTTCAAGGACCTCAATTGTCCTTTGGAGGAAGAGGCAGCGGAGGAAGTTTTGGCAAAAGGCACTTAAACATGAGTGCCTGACCCGGCCACGGTGCCTCCTGGGAGTTGTAGTCTTATCTTCTTCCACCCAAATGGCTTTTCCTGGCACAGCTCCACAGCCCAGCAATAACACAGCAGCAGCCCTGCCCCAGCCCTCCCTGCCTGCACGGCCAGGGAACAGCGGGACCCTGGGGGCTGCTCAGGATCCAGATCTTATTGGGTTTGGCCAGAATATTTCAGTTTCCTTTCACACCCTCCCCCCCTTGCAGAATTCCCATGGAAACAAAAACAAAGCTCTCGCTGTTTGGGTTTGGAGGATTTTTTTTCCCTCCTTTCGAGCGGGGTGTGAATGAAATTGGTAAATGAAAAG
>NW_010431095.1:0-15234 GCF_000710305.1 Buceros rhinoceros silvestris | reverse complement strand
TTCAAGGTCCCACACCCTCCCAAACCTTTTTAACATCCTCTTCTCTACAGGTAGCAGGAATCCCTGTACATCAGAAATCAGGAGAGTGCCAGTAAATTAGACCAGCAGTAAGCAGAAATAGAAGCATCTTCACTTTTCCATGTCTCTACTTACATTGTAACATACCCTGAATGTATGAGTTGTGTTGGGCCTTGAAAATTGATCAATAATAACAGTTCTTTCTCTGAGTGGCCGTTGCTCTGTACTACCAGGCACTGCACTTGACACTCTGCTATGAGCATGTTGTCCTTGATGCTGATAAAATTTAAAAAAGCATTAAGAGAATGAAGCAACAGAATGGATTAAAATAATAATTTTTCCACTTCCATACTAAAAAACACAAGACAGGAGAAAAGAGAAATATTTTTTCACTAATCAAAAGCATCAATTTAAAGTAATTTAATGGCACTCATGTTTTTCAAACAGATTTGAGACTGTTTCCTAATATTAGTCTCAAATCCTCAAAGACTTATATTAAAGTAATAGTAATATATTTTACATGTGTCTCAATTCCAAAATAATTCAGGTAATTCCAAAATAATATCAACATGCCAATTTACTTTCATTCTGGTGATTATTTCCCTATCCTTCAAAAATAAGCCAGTGTCAGTAAGATTTATCTTATTTTTCTGAGGTTACTATCTAGTCAGTTGGTCTTTTTTTTTTTTTAAAACAGGTTTTTATTTTGTCAGAGAAAAGTCTTTTCACCATGATCTGTTTGTGACCTGAGGTTTTAATCTGGGTTCTCTTGCATTTTAGTGGTACCCCAATGTAACACACATTAGCACATTAAGATCATGTATTAAATACGAACAAACACAAACTGTAAAGTTGCTCATTTCAACACAACCACTGATACAGAGTAATTTACTTCCAAATAGATTTAAGTTCTTCACCAGTACAACAATGAACACAACTTACAGAACTCTGTTGCAGTCGAGGTACTGAAAGATATTGTTCAATAGCCTCTGAGTTTATTGGTGGTAACTTGTTCTGGGTTGTAGATGCACGAGCAGAAGATAAACGATCCGAGCTGGCACCCCTGCAGAATTGTTAAGGGTCCCTCTTTAGAAAAATTAGTATTAAAGAATTCTTTACTGAAGTAGTATGAAATTATAAAGCAGTACATTTCTTCATAAAGCTCAGCTAAAGAAAGTAACAGCACCTAATATAACAACAAAAAAATAAAACAAAAGCCTTTCCTCAAAAAACATGGTTCTGCTTGCTTTCTTTTTTTCTCTGAATTCTTAAATCAGTAATAAATATCAGGTTAGTTCTCAAATATTTTGCAAAATACTTCACTGATAGGACTTTAGAAAAGTTCTAAGAAAAGCAAAGAATAAAACGAAACAAACTCACAATTTAGTCCCCCTAAGGATTTCATCGTTGTTTATATTAGGAGCTTTTGAGGACAGCTGATCAGAAGTGAGAGAAGGTAACCTACGACGGCTTGGTGGCTTCCTAGAAGATGGCGGCAGTACCCGAGATGATGAGAGAACACTGTTATCAGCAGTTCTTCCCAACCTAGAGTGCACTGAATTTGGAGCACTGGAGCCAATGCTAGGCTGTTTGTCTTCTTGCTCATTCCTAGGTTAAAACAAAGGAGAACAAAGTAAGGAATGAGGATGAAGGGGGGGAAAAAAAAAAAAAGGCAAAAGGACTTCTTAACAGAGTATCACTGCAACCTCTACAAATCATTGTCACATCATTGATACACACAAGGGAGATGACTGCCTTCCTACTGCCTTTTTATAACTGCAAAACATCTTTTACATAATATGAACTATGCTGCATTTTGAACACGACAATACCAACACCTACTGTATTTTTTCTACTGTGGCAATGTGCCTCTGTTGGAGCGGTTTTGCTTGAATTGTCATCACACCATTTAAATCACTACAGATGTTGCTGGAAAAACGGTGAACCTATTAAAAGCAACAAATACGCATTAACTTTTACTCTTTTTTGAAAGGAAGACTTCAAAAAGCACATAGTTAGAAGCTATTTTATTAGTTTATTAGAAAAGTTGTGGTTGAGCTAGTTCAGTAGAATTCTTAGTTGTAGATGGGGCAAATACATTGTTTTGCTTATTTTAAACAGATTCTTAGAAACTGTATTTGAGTAATTTATTTACTGAACTGCAGATCAATTTGCAATGGAAGTTTCAGCTGAAGCTGTAGTTCAATTTTCTGAAGGTTCTCTTTTCCCTCAGCACAGTCCAGCCAAGGGGCGCAGAACCTGGACATTATTTATTTAAGCATTTTACCACTACTGCCTGCTGGGACCACTATGAAACCAGGCACACCAATGGGGAGCACCAAGACTGTTGTGCTATCTCTTCTATGTTGCACTCTAACAAGTATGGAAAAACTGCAGATGGAAAAGGATGAAGTTGCTTGAACCAAGTAGAGAGAGGCAGGGGACAGGAAGTCTGGACATTATTTATTTAAGCATTTTACCACTACTGCCTGCTGGGACCACTATGAAACCAGGCACACCAATGGGGAGCACCAAGACTGTTGTGCTATCTCTTCTATGTTGCACTCTAACAAGTATGGAAAAACTGCAGATGGAAAAGGATGAAGTTGCAAAAAAAAAAAAGTGGCTGGAAAAGAAAGAAATGTGCAAAACAGGAGCCAAGAGACAGAAGGAAGAGGCAGCAAGCAGGACAAAAAAGGATATTTTTATCAACATAAACATGAGCTTCCACAAGGACAGGTAAGGCCTAGTGCCATGCATGCTGGTGGATGTACTGTAGAGTCCTCTTTTACAAGAGGGAAAGGAAATGAAAAAGGATGAGAGTCTGAAACTCACAGGGTTGTGAGTAAAACACCATGTTGCAACTTCACATCCCTGCTGTTCAGGGAAGAGCCTGATTTGTTTTCTTAATTCTACTAAGAGGAAATGACTAGACCGCAATAAAAGCGGAATTATTTTCTAAGGACAGAATACAGTCTAACAAGTGGCTTTTTGTAAACCATCTTTGGCAATATCTTAGTGGTGAACAGCACCTTTAAGAACCACCAAAGAAGAACAAGTGATAGTAAACAAGAAATGAACATTTAATATACTTTAATTTTAAATGAGATTACTTATTTTAAGTATATCTAATTGGTTTTAAAAAAAAAATTAAAAACTTAAAAAAGCAATTTCTAGCTTCAATCAAGATTCTGTCCAAGGTTAGCAGAAAAAAACCCACCATTTGACAGAAAGGTATTTTTACCTGTGGGGAAACAAAATGAGACCCCAAAGACACACTTCGTGCTTCAGAGTCTCTGGAAAGAGGAATAATCCCAGCGCCTGCTGTAATACGAATGACTGGCAGATGTGGCAGTTTCACTGTAACAGCTTTCAGTTTTTCTACCTGTTTGTCACACTCTGCACAACAGCAAACAAATAAGCAGAGGGAATAAGAGGTATTTTGTATGTTTACCAGACATTATTTGTTGGGATTCAAACAATATTACACTTCACAGCAAATAAAGATTTTCCATATAGTTCTAAGTTTCCATGATATTTAAAAATCTACCATGAATTATGTATTTCTTGAAGCATCTTCATTTGTTTATTTTTTCTCTGACACTGTCACACAAGTTGGTCCATACAGGTAGAGTTGGAGGGGGGTGTTTCCTTAAGAAAATACTGCTAAGACTCTTAGAATATTATTTTTAAATTCCCAAATATTTTTATTAAAGCTGAAAAATTATATGTATAAAAAGCCTATTGATCCTATCCTTGTCTGAAAGCATCTACATTTCATTTTGAGCATATACTACCATTTTGTTTCTATTCATCATGGCTCGGCTACGCGGACAAAGATTTGGGAAGGGCCTTACCCACACTTGCTGCAAGCGCACTGATTTCTGTTATAAACACAAATTCTTTTACATTCCTAACTGAAATACTTTTGTTAGCTATCTATTTGTCAAAAGTTTATGCCCTTCATAAAGATAAAAGAGCACACCTATCATAAAACTGCTAAACTCTCCTCCCTAAATAATACTGAGCGAAACAATCCACCTGTGGTGTGAAAAGTCCTTTTCTGTTTTGGTACACCTGAAATGTTAAGTTCTGATGCCGCAAGTATTCAGAGAAATTTTGCCATTTCTTACTTTATTGTAGACTTCGAAGTTGACAGTACCTCACATTTGAGGTAATTTCCAAACCCCACCCCCAGGTATTCTTCTGTTACTGTCGTTTCAAAATATATTGAAAGAAGAACTGAAATTTCCCTTAGCCCTCAAAGACAACACATGTACACTGCATTCAATTCTGGTTAATTTTCCTAGCTTTTGCTTTTACTCACTACAGCCTGTTAGAATATGAAAACATAAAATAAAATAACATGCATCACCATTTCTTCATTCTCTATTAGACTCATGAACTCCTGCACTGTCAGCAAGACTATTTCACTTTAACAATCCGACTACCTAAGGGTTCTTTTTATTAACAAAGCTCAAACAACGAGGACAAGGAGACTGATTCATATGTTCCTGACTCAGACCACATCAGTGACCCCCAACAGCAATCTGCATCCCAAGCCAGTGATTAAGATTTCTTTAAAAAAAAAAACATGATCTCCTCCAATTAAGCTCTTTCACTCAGCATTCATCCTTTCACTTTTTTTTTTTATATATACCTCTCATACAAAACTCCCTGAAAATTGGTAGGAATGTTTTTATTTTAGGTGTGTGCACGTGTGTGCGCACATGCCTGTGGCAAGGTAATACCTATCTTACATTACCTAGATGGTTATCTTAAAATAACCAGCTTTCCCAAGTTTACTGGGGGGGAGGGCTGGGAGGGGGTGCAGGGAGGATCACATCTCTGAGTTAGATTTGATAAATACCATATCTGAAAATGCCAAATACCTGTGATACTACTTTCCCATTTTTTTTTAATCAGTTCCTCCAATATTCCAATTACACTGCTCCAGATACAATCAAATACTTCAGAAGCCACAGCATCTTTGATACAGGCATTGGGAGAAACAGGAGGAATGCCACGCTTACTCCTCTTCTCAGCAAGATGCTTTTTCTTTTGTTCCCAACTATCATCATCACTAATAAAGGAAAGAAATTCAAATGAATTCCCATGGGTTTTGAGGTTTTTCCCCCCTTCTTCTAATACACCAAATGAACAGAAATGTACATATGGAAGAAAAGATAGTCAGATGAAGATCACAAAAAAAAAAAAATTGAATTCCAACGTACAGAGTACCTATGGGAATAGAAACTATCAAATACATATGAAATGATTTCTTTTGCTTGCAAGTGAAAATTTTAAAAAAGTCCAGTCAGGGCATTACAACAGAAAGATCTGTAGCTCTACAAGGAACAGCTTTATACGTGGCACTTAATCATTTGTGACTAAATCCTATGCTTTTTACCATAACACAAGGGAATTATTGTCTGTTGCCTTTGGCTGAAGGACTACCACATAGAACATTTCTTTTTTATCATGTCCTGTGTACCTGCACACTTCTGCAACACTCCACCACTGATCAAAGACAAAAAACTTTAAAGGACTTCTGCAGCCTGACAAGAATAGCAGAGCCCATAGCCTTACACCCACCTTCTTCCCTTCCACTACTGAGTAGACAGTCGCATTTTTTTATTCTGCCACACACATCCCCCTAGGGAAGCAGAGTGTAGCAACATTTCCTAACTTGGTCCTGTAAAATGCCTCTTAGGAAGAAAGTTTAAAGCTCTTTCTTTTTTTATTGTCATCATATTTCTTTCTGAAGAAATGCAATTTTTTTATTTTTGAGATTACAAGGATGATTCCAAATTCATACTGGTTATTACTATCACCCTTTCTCAGTCGCTTCTTCCTCAAACTGGACTGCAAACTATACCAGAGACTCGGCCAAATGGCTGAACTCACAAAATCACCAAGCTATTTTTGTATCAGGCTTTGTAACACCTAATGTTTTAGCTACAGAGTACAAGATATTTCAGAATTGAACGAAACAAGAAACAACATATCAAGGAGGTACAAAGGAGAGAAACACACCTACCATTGAGTCCCTCCCTCAAATTAAGTTTGCTTACTTAGTAAAACAGAGAGAAGAACCCTAACATGATTCTTAAACCCAAATCCTTTCCAAAAGGGCAGCCATGCCCAGGCCCTCTCTTTCAAAAAGAGGACTGAAAGGTCTCAGACTGGTTCTTCAGTTTTTCAGAACAACCGTGACTTTTTCCTGACAGTGCATCAAGCTTTAGCACAAAAAGCTATACTTTGTGTCCCACTAGTCCTACCAAACTTTCCTTTTAGAAAACTTTTAGAAAACAGCACGTTATTGTCTCTCAGCCACCCAGTAGCCTAGTTGCTAGAACATTCAACTGGCTCACAGGAAACCTAGGTTGCACTGTCAAGACAACAGCTGTGTGATTCCTGTCACTCACAAGAGTGCTCTAAATGCAGGCTGAATTCTGCACTTCTCCTCACAAAGCTGTTTTACACTGCACAGAAAGAATTTAACATTTATTAGGGCTGACCATGAAAACACGTACAGTGTAATGATCCTAAACAACCTGGTGGTCAAGGCACTCACTCATGGAGGAGGGATTCCTTCATTCTACTCCCTGTCCCAGAATTAAATACTCATTTTATTGAACATCTGTGCTCAAAGCACCTCTAAACAACTAATGCCATTAGACATATTCATTGTTCTGACACAGGAGACGTGACTTTTGAACCACTAGAAAGACAACGTACCTAATCTTCCACATGCCCAGTGAGCGTTCTGACCACTGTGCTACTGAACACAAGGTCAGAAGGAACTGTATTTTACAGAAGAGAAACACCATTTATGAACGCTGACTGGGTTCACTGATAATTTCTCATTATATTCATAAAAAATACATATATCTATTATTTACATTTCCCTGCTGTCAAAGGCAAGATATTCTTCTATTTTTCCATCTATTTCATAGATTTCTTCTTCCAGAAATGAATACATGGATGACTCAGAGGCAGAAATCCTAGTGGAACTTGAATCTAGTGATTTATGTATTGGAGATGCTGCTGGGATCAGTTTAGAGCCTGAAATACAGAGCCTGAAAAAATATGAACAAAATGAGAATTAAATATTCAAAGAAAGAAGAAAGTGCATATTTAGTTATACTAAATGTTCAGTAATACAAAAGTAATATTTGCACATATTTCTGAGGAGGGAGGACCAAAAGGAAAACTTAAAAAAATTAACGTACTCTTTTATATTACTAGCACATTGACGGGGGCCAGGTAAACACTTAGTATCCACACAAGTATCACTTCCGCTCTTAAAATGCTGAAAGCCTTCATCCTTTGGCAATAGAAGCTGCTTCCCTAGAACCCTGAATAAAAAGGAGAGAGTGAGTGCTGTCTTAGATGGTAATCCACCTAAACGCACATTTCGCAGATACAAATACCTGAAAACAGTAGGCAACAAAAGCACACCTTACATTTGCTTTGAAAAAAGCAATTTATGGAGAGGCCAGGGTGTGTAATACATTAAGATTGCCTAGTATTTAAGTCATTAAAGTTAAGCTACTTTACACAAGATTAGATTCTAGCTTATCATTTTTAAGAGCAAATAGCCAAGTCACTAGATTGTTCTGAAGGCAGATAAACACACTTCCTTTCTTATCAAAACTCCACAGTAATTGTTTACAAATGGATGCAGAAGACAAATAACATCTGCTGTGATTTCACTTATCCAACTCCAGCATCCATCAATGTAAGCAGACATCCTAATCCAAAATGTTTACATAGGTCATTAAGGCTAGAATTAATGTTCAGAAAATACACAAATTCCAAGATACTTCATGTACAGAGGCAAAGGTAAAAGTAACTCTATTTAAATGTACACAATATTACTCACACAGTACAGGTAAACAATGATCACTGCATATTGAACTGTTTTCACCAGGATTCACAATGGATCTTGAAAGAATTTACCAGTCATATCTGTAGTGCAAGCAGCAGTGTTCAGACTCACCTGAATCCATTTTCTCGAGACTCCTTTTCACAGAACAGCACTTTATGAAGCTCTAAACAACAGCCTTTAATTTCGTAAGCCAAGAACAAAAAAAAAGTCTCTTTAAACAGATCTGATCTTTCTCTTACTGATGACGGTTCTTAAATATGTTTTTTCCCATCCACTGAGCTAAGTATTCATATATCAGCATAGCTGGTTTAGAAATTTAAAAAAGGACAGGCAGTGACCTCTTTGAAGCACAACTCTCAAATCTGGCATCCCAGAAGCTATTGAGTAACTCGTAAACACAAAATGAATTTTAAGGTTTAAGTTTCCTAATGAAAATAACTTTTTTTCCTTTTTTAAACCACAGGTTGTACCACATTCCTTAGTACCAAATGACACAGAGGTCCCAGGTTCCTTCAGTTCACTTTCAACTTCTTGGAATTGGTTGGTATTGCTTTAGATTTGAATCAAAAAATCCTAAGTAACTTATTAAAAAAAAAAAAGCCACCTAATGAAAATACAGTGAAATAACTTAATATTCTGAATGAATTACATAACACAAAAACTTGTCTCCATTTTAGGCATGTCCTGTTAATTTTTACAGTATCTAAAAAAGGCAAAGCATGCTAGTGAAAATTGCCTCACATTTATTAAATAAGTATCTCTTGCTCCTGACAAAGTGTGACGAGCTGTTTTAGATGATTTCAGTTTATATTTACTAGTAACAAGCCTCTGCAAATTATCCAGAACCACTGAAAGCACACTTCAGTCATTGACAGCATTCTTTTTAATGGTGTTAACAAACCATTGCCTAGAAGACAGACACATACAGGTTTATTTTTGGAGTACCTTAGACTCGCCACATCTCACTAAGATTAACATGCTGTCACTTATGAAAGCAGAGCAGTACATCACAGTACATCGCTGACTTCTGTCCCGTATGTTGTAAGAAGTCATCATCAGGCTAGACATTTTGCATGTCTAAGCAAAACAATTATCATTAATCATGTATGCATCCTCGAATTCGTTCTATTTTCTGCCAGGTTAATGTCACACATTGTTTTACATTGATTTAGCTGGCCTCGGAAGACATTACAGCAGTGCAGTGTGTATGAAGCATGTGTTTACCTTCATTTATTTATTTTGGGAAGAATCAATAAAAGAATTAACATTAGATTTCTTGGAACCTCACAGATGTCTTCACTTACAGTAAAAACAAATGTTTCCTTATAAGATGTAGTCTTTGATTAGAAGTAATTATGAAAATGGTAAATTATTTTCTCATTGTAATGAGATGTGTCCTGCTAAAGTATCTTTGTATAAAACAAAACAGAGCATTAGCTGCTAGTGCATGCAGATGTACTGTGTAACTATGTCTCTGTTCACTCCCAGAGACTCAGACTGGAATGCAATAGTGTTATTGATACAATGTAAGAAGTGCAATTCATATGAGGGTATCCCAAAAAATTAAATTAGCGTGACAACCTGTTAAAACTAGTATCAGCAAGAAATTTCCTTACCTTATATGAGGAAATTGTTCAACCCAGTCTGCACATTCTACTTGCAGGCTCTGAGTTTGGGAGGTCACTTTTCCTTCAAACAGCATTTCATCAATCTCCCAAAATAACTGATGTACTCTCTGTGTGTTGGCTTTATCAAATTCCTACATATTATAAAAGTAATAGTTATTAGTAAATATGCATTTATATTTAAAGAACTGGACAACTTGGACAGATTCAGCTGAGCTTCTTGGAATGGTTCTTCAGACTACCTATTTTGGAGACACAATTTATATGCCTCAGTGCCAAAAAAAAAAAAAAAACCCAAACCCAAAAAACCAAAACCTATGCCAAACAACCCAGGTAGCAGGCCTGATCATGATCATTTAGCAAAAAGAAACTAGCTGCCTAGGATTAGCTGGCAGCAAACACCAGTTATGAGGTGTCTGGACGCTGGTCTCCCTCCGTGCTCCAATACGAAGTGAAGCATGCACACTCCACCGCTGGGACCCACAGCACCGAAGCTCACAGCTTTTTTGAGCAGCACTTTTCCTTTCTGAGTAAAACAGCTAAGAGTAGGCTCCTTCCTTCTGCAAGACAGTCTGGTGGTTAAGAAAACAGCCCTTGGTGTGAGAAATGGCCTTCCACACCTCTCCACTGAAGCTACAACTCAGTGCAACCAGAAACGAGTGAGCACAAGGGCACATGAAAGTAGCAGGGAAGAATCTCACTTTATCCAGTGATGTGAAAAGCATTTGGCTGAGTGTTTCTTGGCTGGAGCACTGTTCATAATGGTATTTGGCCACTTGTATTTGACACTTAGAAACACAGAAAAAAATGATAAATACTCAGGGCCCAAATCACATCCGTTCAATTCCAGCTGAATGCTCCAACCACATCAGGCTACAGAAGGGATCACAGAAGGGAAAATAACTTTCATGCAGGTTATTATATGATCCAGGGTCAGGCTTTCTCCTGGAGGACTCGCAGTGACAGATGGGGTCAGTACCCTAAAGGTTAGGATATTATGCAAAAAGGTATATTATGTAAAAGAACTACCACTAACAGCCACGGACGGCTTTTTAAAATCAAAGTGGCAGTGACTGCAATGCTTCTGCATTTATTCAACACTGCCAGGCATGCCTCAGAGGCCAGCCTCCCTACCAGGCTTAACCCCTCCATAGATCTACAAAAGTCTGCTTAGGAAAAAGCTAAATATTTACTCAGACTGGATCATTTACATGCATGCTCATTAATGTACTTTATGATTCAAAACACTGAGAACAGTTCAGTTTCAACACTGCCTGCATTACGCAGTATTTGAAAACACATAATTTATCATTCTCTTGGACTCCAAAACCTAAGCCTACCTTCTTTGGTAAAATAGGTTTGTTTTCCTCAAATTTCATTATTTCATACTTTTATTCCATTTTTCTTTGTTACACATCAGCTGCACTGAATCAACTTGCAAACACAAACTACTTTTACATTTTCGGTATACTTCTCATTAAGCTATGATGAATGAAAGTGGTTAACTTCTACAGGAGATGTGCTGCACATCCATTTTCTGAAAAAATTAATGTATTCTACAATATTCAGATAAAGTGTAGTATAAAAGTTTGTGACATACATCATCTCTCCAGGAGTAAACAGAACTTCTTTCAGTAGACAAACCAGTAGTATAGCTGTTTATTCCAGACCAAGAATTATTCAACTCCGTGGGTGTTGTACGACCACTAGATGAAAGTGATGAAAGCGTTTCGCTGTGAAAAGATGACAAATTAAAATGAAGAACACAATGGTTTTCTGTATAAAAATTCTAAAAATAACACAACTGATCACATAAATGGATGGTGATACACACTCCTATTGGATGCAAGATTTGCAGGACATGCTGTTAGAGTCAATGTGAAGAATTGCAAATATATGTGTTTAGAGTGCAATGACTGCACACTCTGATTTGTACCATTTACAGCCTTAAAGGCAATTCCCTCTACAGTGTCACACATTTATGTGTAGGTGTATCATTGCAACTGCAAGGGCACTCTCGAATATATCCCTATGTATATACACAGACACATACTAAACATTTCCACCTCTAACAATTATTTTTTCTCCAGTTCAGCTAATGGGGACATCAAAATGATACATGAAAGATAATATAAGCCTTCTTTAAGTCTATTAGAAGCTGTGTCAAGAAAATGATGCAGAACTGAGCATAACATCTCTACAAATGTTTCAAATAGCATTGAGTTACATATATGTGCACAACGTCTTTTATGCTGTTAAACCTTTTATGCTGTGCACCTTAAACCTTGAGCTCCAAGATTCCAGCTCTCAGAAAGCTCTAGCTGGTCATTGACAGCTACCACCCACCCTGGGATGCAGTGAAAAGCAAAGGCAGGCAGGCAGACATACCGGCCAGGCAAATCCTAACCAGTGCTACTGGAATGAAACTTCTTGAAAGTTAACTGACCTGCAACACTAGTAAACATTATTTGTGTTTAACCATGAAGTCTGACTTCCCCTCCAGGCTTAATCAGTGCCCTTCGCTATGCTTTAAAAATATGCGAACACATTACACAAACCACAAGTAAAGTTCAAACCTTCTCAGCAAAGATTTAGATCAACTTATATCCTGTATTACATGCAAACTGCATATTTCTATACATAGAGACGAATGACTCAGCTGGCAGAAGTAGAAAACACATCAATATATTCTAAGCAACAAATACCACACAAAAGTAGTATGTAAGTTACTGAAAGCAAAGATAACAAACATATTTTCTTAGTCCTGTAATGATAAATTAAACTAACTTATATAGAAGCCTGAACACAGCTACCTCAGCTGATTACAGTGCTGTTTTGCCCGCAAATTCAAATAATCTCTGAAGTTAAATTCATTCCTTATAAGTTGTTATCCATGCAAATTACTAGAAACAAGACAAGTGAAAATACTACTAATAGAATATTACAGAGTAATATGCCAACAATAGAATAGCCGAGAGTCCATTAAAGAACTAATATTTCACAAGCAAATGCATACCAAGTATAATTGTTGATGGCTTCCTGCACATTTCTCTCAAAAACTGCTGGAAGGGACTCTCCACTTTTTCCGGAAAGACACTGATTTGTGGAACCTCTGGACAGTCCCTTCCTATAAATACAGAAACACATCAATCCATAATATTAAATAAGATTAATCACACTTTGATTGCAGAAAAAAGAAAGATGACAGCAACTCCCTTGAATTTTTAAATCCTATCCATCAACACAAATATTTGCATGAAGCAAACTACTTCATTTTAAAATATTATTATTTACTTTATTTAGATAAATATTTTTCAGAAAAACCTACATTTAGTTTGAGACTTGTTTTACTCCACAGGCATTCTCCTTCAGCTTTGCACTTTAAAACTTGCACAAAGCACATGAAAATGCAGCAGCACCTCACTATTGCAGAAACAGAGCAAAGGCACAAACCAGTAACTGTCCACACAGTAGTTATTTAGCTATGTGTTTCTGTTCAATCATTAACATAGAGACCATTTTCTCAGACATCTCTCTGCATAAAAAGAAGTTACAGTGCCCAACATAGTGTCCTTTATTAAACCAGAGAACTGTCAACTTGGCTGATGAAAGTGAACCGACATATTAGTATGTCAGGAAACATGGGTGTATACAGACCATAAAGCATCAGTTTCTCCAGCACCAAAGACTCCTTAACTCTGTATTAAAAACCAAATTAAAAACTTTCTAATATTATGCCTTTCCAGCATAACAGATGCTAGAACTTGCCTTGTTCAAACTTCAAAACTTCCTCGAATGTATTCAAAAGTGTCAGTCTTCCTCAGAAATGCTTCTAGAGGAACAGATTACATCATCTCTGGAAGTTCCTATTTTCATCTCAGAAAATCCTCGGGTCACAACCGTGAACAGCAACATGATTGCATCAAAGTACATTTGTGAATGAGTAACTGTAAGGGAACAGCTGGCAGTTTGAGTTTCCCTGATTTCTTTAGCCAAGAACTGCAGGCTGGCCCTGGAACAATTAGGATTGCTCTGCCTTCTTCCTACCCTTTCTTGCCTTTATACAGATCTTTACACTGCATCTTTGTAGATGTACATGTCAAATCTAACTCCCCACTCAGACTACATCACACACGCTACTCCTTACACCTTGTTTAATAAAGCCACCAAAAAACTTACACAAGCGTAAATTTCTCATCAGGAAGACCCTGAATGGAAAATTCTTGGAGGCTGAGACAACAGCCGTGGAAAGCATCTCCATGCGCTTTCTCTAATCCTCCTCTCTCTTCCCTAGGAATCTGCTTTTAGCCACTGTCAAAATCAAGAGGCCCTATGAAAAGGGGCACAGTCCTATCCAGTGAAAACTTACCAAGACCTTCCTCTCAGACAATACCAGTGAGCTCACGGCCCATCTTCTACACCGAAAGCTCATTCCCTCTGTTCAAATACACCACTCTGCCGCTTCACTTGCCATGTTATTGTCCAGGAGATCTTATGAGGGTCTTTCGCAATTTTTTTTCATAGCTGCCCCTTGTCCTTGTTAGCTTTCCCCAGCATAATACCACCAGCAAGCCTTCTCAGTTTGCTGCTCACGCCTTTACCTGGTCAACTAGCTCGAATTGCCTAGGACAGATCCGTATGAAACACCTCTGAGAAGGGAACCATTGACTGCTGCCCTCTGTTTCCTACTGCAGCGATTTGCTTGTACAAGAACCCTTCCCCCTTGTATTCCAGCTGCTTCTTTTTAGTTGACAGACTACTGGCAAGCTGACTACACCAAGCTGACTACACTGATTGTCTCTACTGTATCTACAGGGCTTTCCGACTTTTCAAAGATTCCCCAGATTGGGGGAGGAGGGTGGGTCATGGCTTTGAAGGAAATCTGAACCTACAATATGAAAAAATAGAAATACCACCAATAAAATTACACAGAATTTCTCTGTGAAACAAAGCATATGCATTATACTTAATAGCACGGTGCCGTGAGATGGGGCAACGAAGTGTTTCTCCCACATCATTCCACCTGATGCAGTGGTATCACTCCTCCTGACTCCTTGGACCACAAGCCATTCGAAGATGAGCCAGGAAACGATTGCAGTAACACAAAAGGAAAAACACCTCCCAGCACATCCGGCGCGCAGCTCCCCAGCGCTGGCAAGCGAACGCAAGGGATTGCAGCAGCCAGCTCCCGACTGCTCTCCAGCCCTTTCCGAAACATTCCACCTGATGCAGTGGTATCACTCCTCCTGACTCCTTGGACCACAAGCCATTCGAAGATGAGCCAGGAAACGATTGCAGTAACACAAAAGGAAAAACACCTCCCAGCACATCCGGCGCGCAGCTCCCCAGCGCTGGCAAGCGAACGCAAGGGATTGCAGCAGCCAGCTCCCGACTGCTCTCCAGCCCTTTCCGAAATCTCTGCAATCGCAGGCACTAAATGATGACGGTACCAAATAATAACGCTGTCCGCCTACACCCGCGTTAGCGGTTCATCCGCCCCGGGAGGGTTAGCAGTCCGGCCCCGGCCTCCTCCCCGCGGCAGACTGCAGTCCCCCGCAATGAGGCAAGAAGCGGGGGGCAGTGCCCCCAGCCCTGCCGCCCACACTCACCCCACGACGAGGAGCCCCCGGCCGCTACAGCTGCCGCCCCGAGGGCCGGAGCCCCGCGCCCTTCGCATGGAGAAGGAGCGGGGGGAAG
>NW_010431094.1:2729-13849 GCF_000710305.1 Buceros rhinoceros silvestris | reverse complement strand
AGGAGGTGGACTCAGATTTCAAGGCATCGATGCAGTTGTTGATGATCTGGTTCACCTTGTCCACCTCCTTGGCAATGGTGGAGATCTCAGCCACAGAGCTCTGGGTGTCCGGTGGCAGGGACAGCTCACAGTCTCGCCTCTCAGGCTGTTCACCTGTCCTCACCTCCATGTAGTTGCCCTTGGTGGCCTTGGGGGTCTCGCTGCTGTCAATGAGCTTGTACTGCTCAACCTCACCGGCAGAAGGCAGGTAGGGGATGCGGGTCACCGTCTCCCCACCCAGCATCTGTCCCTGGGACAGCTGGGTGATGCTGGTGGTCTCCATTTCTGGGCCATATTTCAGTTCGATGATGGTCTTCTTCATGCTGCCGGCAGCCTTTTTGTGCTTCTCCTCCTGCTGGCGCCTCTTCCGGAGACAGTAATACACAACACCCAGAACAATCACCATGCCAAAGAGACAGCCCAGGATTGTCATAATATAATGAGTGGCAGTGGAAGGGGTGGGCACCGGCTCCTTGCGGTTGGGTCTGGTGGGTGTGATGGTGACACAGGTGTGGTTGTACTTGGAGTATTGGTGGACAGAGACTACACAGTAGGTGTAATCTCTTTGTGCTACTAGATTGCTCACGGTGATGTTCTCCTCCTTCTTCCTGAGCTTGGTGATCATGGAGGAGAAGCCGTTTTCAAACTGGGAGAGGATGTACATCTTGCTGAAGGGATAGGGGATCTGCACGGTGAGTACCGCTGAGTTGTGGTTGAGATGCTTCACCTGGATGTTGGGGCGCACCTCTGTTTCACCAATGGGTGTGAAGAGGGAGAACTGCGGAGTCGTGCCGTCACCGGAGGAGCACTCCTCCTCGGAGCAGGGGCTTTCAGAGGGCACCGTGGTCACCTGGTACCTGGGAGGGAAAAAACGAGGGATCACAGTGTAGGAGCCACCGGTGCAAAGGGAAGAGAGCATGCTCAGAGCATTGCGGTAGCCAGTCCGCCCTTGGCCTAACAAGTAGTAGCCCATGTAGTCCGGTGGGGAGTCGCACTGCATCCGGTCATACGTGCGTGTCATGTTGGTGAAAGCCTCCAGCCATTGCAGGAAGCCGAGAAGCTCGCAGGAGCAGTAGAAGGGGTTACTGTAGAGTTCACAGACAGAGAGTTTGTTTAGGCCCCGAAAAGTGTTGCTGTCGAGTCTCTGGATCCTGTTCATGGACAGGTCAATGTTCACTATGTTGGGGCATTCCCAGAAGGCATTGGGGGTGACGATCTCGATGAGGTTGGCCTGGAGATAGAGGTACTCCAGCTTCCCCAGGCCCCGGAGGATGCCCTCAGTGAGGTTCCTCAGTCGGTTGTAGCCCAGCTGCAGCACCTGGAGGTTGAACTGTCCTGAAAAGGCACCGTCCTCGATGTAGGAGATCTCGTTCTTCGTCAGGTTGAGGTATGTCAAGTTGCCGAAGCGGCTGAGTGAGGCGTACTGCACGCTCTTGATCTTGTTGTCGTTCAGCCGCAAGTCCACGATGGTGCTGTTGATTTGCTGGGGGATGGACTCGTAGGGGGGCTGGTTTTGGCTGCAGATGGCCAACCAGACAAAGCCCTTGTCCCCCTCAATGAGCCAGCAGTCTGCCCGCACCCCGCCGGTGTGCAGGAGAGAGACGGCTACCACGCACACACAGAGGGCTGACGTCGCGGCCCACCGGCGACCTGCCATCTGGAAGGGAGGCGTGGAGAAGGGGTTCCTGGTCTGCTGGAGGCGGGGAGCAGGACAGGGGCCAGGAAGACGTGGGCTAATGCTTCTTCGGCAGCTTTGTTTGCCTCTCCCTTCTCCTCATGGCTTGGAGACAGGGGGGAAGCGTCCGTGGGGAAAGCGGACCTCAGTGCCCACGGTGCTTGGCAGCCACCGGCCGGGGGCTACTACCAAGGCCTGGGTGGCTGAGGCTGGTCCCACATCACCAGGTCTCTGACATCTCGGGGCGGGAGTCATGAAGTTAGGTGCCTGTATCGAGGAGTCCCTCTGGCTTAGAGACAAGCCTTCCTCTCACTTTTTATAGTACATCTCCTCATTTTCTTTTTGCTGCCCATTGTGACACTGGTCCCCATCTCCACGTGCCTCCGTGGGTCTGGCTGTCCCCGCTCGGTCCCTCAGCTCACCTGCTCAAAACAAAACATAAGCACAAACTGAACACAAAGGGAAGACAGTAAGCATTCAGAGGTGTTGGAGATGGGTCCAACTGCTGTCCTTCTGTTAGGCACTTGCCTTCTAACTCCAGCTGCCACCTGTCAAGGAGCCTTTGGTTTATTTAGGCGCTGCCACCAGCAGCATTTGGCAGCACAAAGGAAGGTGGTCACTGACTGTGGAGGTCATCCTCTGAGCCTGTTGTCCAGTAACATGTTAGAGGCAGTTGAGAGACTAACACACATTCAGGGCACTCTTCGTCTGACCTATTTAGGTGTCTACCTTAGGAAGAGAGGAGTGATGCCCCAGAAGTGTCTGTTCCTCTCCACTGAGAGCAGATGAAGTCTAGACAACTCGCTCTGATGTAGATTTGATGCTGCAGAGTTTTGCTGAGGGGAATCCTAACTGTCTCGCGTGCTGGTGTGCATGGCAGCCGTGCCCACAGGAGGGGGTGCTGATTGAGGACACCGTGTCTCTCTGACTGCTTTGCTGTGAGGCATCTGGGATAAAGCCCAGCATCAAGCGCCCGTCCTGTTTCTGGGAACCTGAGCAGTACTTTCAGGACACTCTTTGCCTGCAAAACATGCTAGCAAGATTGTCCACCATCCAATGTCCTTGTCTGTAGTTGGGACTTGATGCCCATCTCCAGCACCTCTCTCCCTCCCAGGTGAAACGATGCAGAGGTGGCATGACAAGAGTATTTGCAGAAGACGGGACAAGACCTTCCTTTCCCAGCCAGAAAAAGCTGTTTGAAGACCCGAAAGAGTCTTCACACAACCTACTGGGCTGCCAGCAGCCTCACTTCCCACAGACAAACTCTCAGTCCTGGCTCACATTTTCCATTATTTTTTTTCTTCATTGTTGACTAAACATAAATACCTATGGATGGCACTTCTACTTCCTTTTGTAATTTCTTGGGGAAATGAGGAGGCAAAAGTGGAGAGGAGGGAACTGCACGACCATCAGCCTCGCCTGGGTTGTGCTTTTCCCCAAGATGTTAAAAATATCATCTGTGGACATCTCTACTGCCAAACAGCTGATGGATGCTGTGAGATGTGTGAGAGATGGAGTTGCCCACAAATGGGGAGGAAACATCATGGCCTATCTAGAAAAATCCTTCCTGGGACTTTTGTTTGGAACAGGAGCTCTGGTCGTCTCCCTTGTTCCAGGGCAAACTGCAGGAGACAGGGAAGACACCACCAGCACGCCTTGAAAACACAGCTGGTAGGAACTGGAGTTTTCTTGGGCATCCATGAAGGAGATACGGGTACACCTTACATCTAAACTGTCTTTCACTGGATCTGCAAAGTAGTATAAATCCAGAAAATGGTTTCCAAACAATTTGCAGTGCCCAGGCAGTGAAGGGACATTACTTGGTGCTGCATGCCTGAAAAATCACGTGAGGCTGGTTGTCAAGGGGCTCTTAGAGGCAGGTGCCATGCCCTCACCCTTGTACTGAAGAAAAACTATTATTTTCCACCCATGATGCCGAGCAGTGAAGCAGACCATGTTTCACTGCAGAGATCTCTGTTAACCATTCACAGCTTGTACCTTGGTAAACAGGCCAGTAATAATAAGCAGTAAAACAGTTTATTTGTTTCTTTCTGGATTGTGAGCAATGAGTCTATTCCCCGGTGGCACAGCTGGGTTTCCATTTCATGAATAACAAGATCTGCTCTTTTGTCAGCTCTCGGCACATGAGACTTTCTGGCCACCTTGTCCTCCAGCAGACTCCCCACCAGCTGCTGGGGTAGGTGAGGCTATGAGGGAAAAAACCAGCCAGATGCTCAGTGCCCCTGCGGAGGACAGGGTGTGCAGTACAGCCTTCTTGCAGACTGCACTGTGTGGGTAAGATGTACTGGCCCTAGGATGACGCTTCTGTGGGGCCCTACCCCGGTACTTGCAGGTTTCTGTCTGCCTCCCCGGTGCCTGGTGATGTCCTACCCCAGAGCCATTCAGCAGAATGCTCAACAAAAACAGGTTTTCAAAAGTTTACTAGAAATGGGGTGGAAGGGATGCTGAAGGCAAGGCAGCTGAATCTCAGGTCTTCTCCTTTCTGGGGGGTAGAAACCTGGACTTTAGCATGCTCTTACATCGCTCTTCCAGCCGAAGCCCTCACATCACTGGAGTGATCCTGATATTCCCCACTTTGGGGAGCACTACCTGCTGCACCGGCAGGAGCACATTTGCGAGGATGTGCTGTTTCTGACCTGGGATGCTTTGGCAGGACCTGGCAGCCCGTTTTGGCATATCTGAGTCCTTGGAGCCAGTGAGGAAGGGAAGAGGGACTGTGCTACCTGGAGCACTGAAGGTGAATGTCCCCCCTTACCACATTCCCAGCTGATGGGGAGGCAAAAGCTGCAGTGCCAGGCTGAAAGACGTCTGCCGCTACATCCCTCCCGGCATTGGGCAACTCAATTAACCTCTCCGCGCTCCAGTGTCCTCTCCGGTACTGTGAGATAATGATAGCGCTTCACAGGGCTGTGGGAGATTGAGGGAAAGTGCCCCGAGCTCCTCTTGCTAGGATGAAAATCCCAGAAGATGCCTTGTGCTGCAGGTGGAGACTTTCTCCCCACCAGCCGTAAGCTGGGCTCTAGATGTGCCCACTCCCCTCCGTCACGGGGGCCAGCCTGATCTTCAGCTCCTCAGGCACCCCCTGTGGGGGTGCACATTGCCCCTAACGTGTGGGAGAAGAGTAGTCCTGGCCTGCAGAGCCACAACCAATGGCTTGCCCCAGCTGTCCCTTTGGGATGGCACAGAGAGTGCTTTCCTTGCCTGCTGCACTGCAGTGCTTGCCCTTGCTGTGGCCACCATCCTGTTCTCCTCCATGGCTTGGGCATTACAAGCAGGCAAGAGAAGCCCTGCCAAGTTGAGACAGAACAGGCAGCAGGAAGAGAGGCATCTTGGCATGTTCTCTTCAGCAAGCACTTACTCTGTCTCCTCTAACTCCCATTTTGACCCAGCCATCCTCTACGGGCGAGGTTGTGTTTGGGATTGCCCTGCAGAGCCAAACCAGCCTTTTTCTTGCAGAGGAAGGTTTCTTGTCACTCCTCCCCGGAGAGGCTGTGGACTGCAGCCTCTGTCAGAGGGCATCAGCTGGTGGAGCAGGACCATCCCGTCAGCAAAGAGCAGACACAGACTCTTCGTGGACCTTGCCAGGTTGATCCCCTATAGCCTTCTCATCACCCACGTGTCTCCCTCATTTCATTGGAGGTGTCAGGGATGAAGAAGAGCAACGGTAAATGATTTAAACACATTCAATGAGGCTCCTGCTGTGTGTTTTCCCTTCTTTCCCATACAATGCCTATCAGACGAGTCCTTCCCAAAAACAGAAAGCAGAAAAGGCATTTTATCAGCAGCCTGAGTTTAATTTCAGCTCATTAAAGCAGGCAATTTGCTGGTTTATTTGCTTTGCAAAGTGTGAATAAAATGACAGCATTAAGGAGATGTAAGAGAGGAAAGAGGGGCTAATCTCTCTTTTTATTAGATTGCCAGGACATGACTGGGGAGTGGAGAAGCGGGTCTTGTTGCTTTGCACAGAAGCCATAATTGTTCAGAATCACGCCAGCGCGGGTGCGTGTGGGTGTGTGCTGCGTGTGTGCACGGCGACATCAGCCAAGCGCTGAGCATCCTTCAAGGCAGGGTGGGAGCAGGGGCACTCGCAGTGGCTCCCGACTCATCTCCCTGTAACAGCAGATAACAGACATCCAGGAGGTTTCTCCTTCTCCCCTTTTGTACCTTTTACCTTTCCTCTAATCTCCCTTTTCTGTTCGTTTCTGCTTCGGAAATCCCAGGCCTGATTCTTGTAGTTTGGAAATAGAGCAGCCAGTCAGTCAAGGAGCCTTTGCTGGGAACGTGGCTCTGGAGAACAGGGGAGAGACCCCCCTGCCTCTTCCCACAGGGTGCATAAAAATCAGTATGAAAAACTAGTGTTTTAACCCTCCTCCCTGCCTGATTTGTCTTTCTGCAGCTGCCCTGGTTTTATTCTCCTGGTAACCCAACTGCACACCACTTTTCCCAGTCCCGTGACCCTTCACAGAGCTGCCTCAGAAAACCTGGGAACAAACCATCAGCAACTCTAATGTGAGAAACAACCAGGAAAGCGGAGATTTGGGGTTCTCCTTCACTGCTTGAGAAAGCGAAAGGGAGGAATGAAGCTGGTGTGGAATAACAATAGCAATGATTTGAAAGGATTGATTTAACCTCAACCAGAGATATCTCTAATCAGCACCATGCTGGTGATGAAAACAGGCCACGTCCATGGGGAGGTACACGGTACCCACCCAGTACCTTGCAGGAAAAATCCGTCCTGCACAGTTACCTGGGCACTGCAGGCACTGCTGTGTTCCCCTTTCCTTCTGCTTTCACATGGCAGCATGGTTTGGCCAGCTGAGGAGATGTCAGGCTTATGTGGCTTACAGAAGCCAGCAAAGGGGCACTAACAACTCCCTCACTCCTTGTTGCTCCTACATGTTGCCGCTGATCTCCAGTACCCCTGCCAGAGCCTGGAGTCGTGCTTCGCCCTGCCAACCCTCAGTCCTGACCTGCGATGTCCTGCCCTCCTGTCTGTCCCTGCTTCTCCAGCCTTGGTCCCCCCCAACAACCCAGCAGCAAAGAGGGACTGATGTGATTTTGTGATGTCCACGAGGCTACAGCCTGCACTGGATGAGCAGCACTAACCTCATCCTGGCTGAAAACCCACAGCAAGGGAGGCGGAAAGGAAAAGGCAAAGCCGGGGCTCCAAAACCCAGTGCAGGCCAGCTGGTAAGTTTTTGCTTCCATCTCCTGACTAATGTCATCTCAGTAAATTAAACCAGAGCAGCAGCTGCAAGGAAGCGAACAAAGCAGCCATGGGGGCTGGGTAGGTAGAGGCAGAGTGAGCTGGGCAGCGCACACAATAATACGCTGTCCTGACACTCCGTTCCTAATTTTGTTATTCTGCTGAATGAGTTATTTCAAACTGTGGATTAGATTTACTGAGGGAAGGCAAGGAGCCAGATGAACATGCGTGCACGTGTACATGCGTATACACAACCCTGCTCTTCTCCTTGGCATTCTGCACCTCCGTACCCTCGTTCCCCCTAGCTGCTCCATCTCCAGCTGGCCACGGTTCAGCTCCTCTTAGTCCCTGTTTCACAGCCACTGGGGCCGTTTTATCAGTAAACGAAGGAGCCCCCTACAAAGAGAGCCGTAGCAAACAGCGAATGTTCAGTCACCCAAAGAGGTGGGGAGAGAAAACACGGCTAACAGGCACCAAATTTAAAATGAACCTTGGCTCTTCATTATGCATAAAATAATCTGAGGGGGCAGCTCCAAGATGGCAGAGAAAACTTTTATTAGTGATGAAGCCTCTCCTAAATGGCTTCACATCCATCCTGTGTATGTCAGGTGCGGAAGGAAGGCTTCCAGGCAGGTTTTTCTGCTCATTCATATTCCTGGTGTTTGCTACATGCCTCCTGCTGCATGATGTTGGTCAGAATCACAACCATGCTGAATAATAAAGATGCCCAGGCCTTTGAATTCAGATGAATTCAAGTTCATTTTATATCCAGAGGTCCTGGTAATAATGTTGGCTCCACAGACGGGGTTAAGGCAGCATTTTGCACATCCCCACCTTATTCCCAAATGCCTCACAGTGTTAGATAATAGAGTTCTCCAGTCAATTCTACTCTCTCTCCTGCTATTATTTATTATTTAAGAAAAAGAGGCAAGGGAGAAAAGCTTTATTTTCCACTGAGGTTTGAACAGAGATGAAGAAGGAACGAAGCAGAGAAGCAGGGCTGACAGCAAAGTGTCCAGCATCACATACAGCGTAGGTCACAGACTAGATGATGAGTAGCCAGCAGGAAGGGATGGGGAAGAAATCACTTTTCTGGGGTAGGCTGGGAGAAACAAAAAGAAATTACACGCTTGGTCTCTATGCAGGGTCGTTACTATTATCAGTCTGTCGACACTCATGGGCTCTATATGGTGATAGGGCCAATGTTTCTCTCCGTGGGGTGTTTCTGCTAAGGGGAATACATGTCAGTAGAGACCAAGACACTTGCTACAGTCCAGGGACCCCACAAACGCCAGTCTGAGGAGCCTGAAATGCATCAGGTTGTCAAGGCCTTGGAGGCACTAATGACCCTGATGAGCCTCACCTGGGGCCTCCACCCCCACCCTCTGCCCAGGGCTCCAGAGCTCCATATAAGCTCAGCTGTGGCCCTCCTGCCCCCTCCTTAGCTCTGCTGGTGGTGTGCTTGTCTCCAGTCCTGCTTGTGATCCTGCCTCTGGGACAGACCTCAGGCCTCTGTGGTAAGTGGCTGATCTCCTGGGTGGGCTCCTCCAGACATGTCATCTCCTTTAGCTCCTGACTGTGCTCCTGGGACGGCCCCTGGCTATGGTCCACCTCTTGTCTTGCCTGGCCTGTCAATGGACTGTGTTGCCAGTACCTTGCCTGCTGTGTCCCTGTGCTGGGTGGGGAGGGAAGCCCCCGTGCTGGGATCACCCTGGCTCCTGCCTTCACTTCCCTTTGAACAGCCAGCCCTTGCTTACACAGCTTTCCATAGGAGACAGCTTACTCTGCAGCCGGTCACATGGGGAATCCTCCAGGAAAATGGTTTTCTGGTGTAAAATGCCCTTTCTGAAATACTAAACCTTTGGCTGAAAAGCTATGCTCTTCCTTGGAAGCTGTGTCAGGCCAGGTCAGCTGCAAACTTGTGGGTGCTGTAGTGTCTGATGGCTCAAAGCCACGCTGCCTCCACCAGCCAGGTTGAGGCCAGTGCTGCAATCTGGGAATGGCCAAAACAATCCTGTTTGCACAAACATTTATAGGAACCTTTTTGTAATGTGGCAAAGTAAGTTCTGGGCTAAAATGACAATGTTTTCCAGACAGGTTAGCTCTTGGGATTTCAGGATGTGCAGTTATGCTGCTTTTCACTCAGCTGCACTCTGAAGTCGCTTACATCCATCTCATGCTGCTTAGCTCTCGGGGTCTATCGAGATGACAACCCTATTGCACGCTGCTGTGGACCACTGAGCAAAATTCTCCACTGAGTTTAAGTAAATGGATAAATGATCTTCACGGTGAACTACCTCCTGAGCCCGGCTGGGTTACCTGTGCGTTAAACCAGCCTGCTGAAATACCAGCGTGGGCAGGTAGGAAATGTCACCTCCAGCCCGTGACAGTGCAGTTGAGTCCTCAGCCCAGGAGTGCAATTACAGGGGTGGAGTCAGAGGAAGGTGAAGAGGAAAAAGATTTTAGGAGATGTCAAGAAATACGAGCTCTGATCAGGTGTGACTGGAGTAATAAGGAAAGTGTGCTTCCACGGGAGAAAGCCTCTCTAGTATTTACTCGACGGGGCTCTTCCAGCTCCATTATGGGATGGTTAGGCTGCAGGAAAGCAGAAGTCTGCTGTGGAAACAGGGCTCTGTTTTCTCTCCTCCTGTAAAGAGTGATGGAGATCAAAGCATGTTTTCCAATGCTGATCCAATGGAGGGAACCAACCTGTGCTGCGAAGCAAAGCTGCTGGTGTTCCTCAGCATGGACAATCGGAACTCTGCCCTGTCTCTGCTGCATTGTCATCCTCACTCAGATCTGTGCTGCTATTTGGAAGAGGGTTTATCTGCTTTCATTTGTGGTTTTTTTTTTGCATCCCAGACAGAAAAATCCACTTTTACACAGGGTGAAATCTGGTGCTGGATCCACGAAATGGTCAGCTTTATTTAAAATTGCTTTTGGAGGTGCAAACATTTTGTTTGCTCTGTTTTTTTATGGTCATATTTTCAAACAGACTCCTCCCTCTCTCTCACTCTTGCCCTGTGAAGGGGTCTCCAGCCAGTGCCCCCCCTCACTCAGTTTCTAGGTGACTGTACTGCTGAGTGTTGGCAGATGGACAAGAAAATACATAGCACATGTAGGACGTCATGGAAATGGTCTAACTGTGATTTCCAGGCAGGCAGAAAGGAATTCTACTTTTCATTAGCAAGTGTCCTACTCTCAGGAATCGCTGTGGCTGTGCTGGAGGCAGACACCTCTGCTAACCTCTCACTGACTTTCTGTCTTTGAAGTTGATCCTGCTTCTCTGGTTGGGGAAGACTTCCAGATGTCTCTTCTGACCTAAATTATTTTGTGATTTTAATGATCTTGCCCTTGTCCTCTGGAGGTGAGGAGCTGAGCTTAAGGCTGAACCCTCTGGCTGTGCACTTTTTGAAGGGGGTTTCTGCCCGCATATAGCAGTGTCTGTCAAGCCCCAGTGCCCTATAGGCCTAATTTTAGCTCAGCGCTGCAGGCTGGCTTCCTGTCATGGGCCAGGAGAAGGTTAATGATCATCTGGGCAGCTCTCCAGAACCAATCTAATGTTTATTCAGGATAACAGCATTGCGGAGGAAACCAAGCATGACCACCTTCCATGCACAGCTTACTGTGCACAGCACTACTCCTGTACATGGCTCTGCTGGAGGACCTCAGCTCTGTCAGCTCTTGGAGGGACCCTCTTCTCCATGCCTAGGTCAAAATAGGTCTCTGCAACATTTCCAGCCCTGCCTATGTCCCAGTCTCTTAACCCAAGCAAATGCTGTGTTCCTGCAGAAAAACACTTCAACAGGTTGTGAGGCTGTTGTTTCAGCAGTGGAAATATGTGCTCGCCCTTCCTACCAAAATTTTATAGGAGGCTCCTCATGGGTTAAATACCCATGGTACAAGCAAATATCCAGGCCACAAGCACCTTGGTTTGTTGGCCCCCTGAAGGCAGGGTTGTTCGGTCTCACTGCTCCCTCCAGGTTCCTGCAGGAGCTGAGGGAAGTGGGACAGTGGTCCCAGCCTCGTGGCGGTGCTTTGGTGGGCTTGAATATGCCAGATCTGTGCTCCAGCTGGGTACAGGATGGAGGGTTGGTGTAGATTAGCACATGTGGTTGCGGAGGGATTTGAGATAGCAGCCGCTGCACCCTCTGGCAGCAGGAAGAGCCCGTAAGATGG
>NW_010431094.1:0-2626 GCF_000710305.1 Buceros rhinoceros silvestris | reverse complement strand
GGGGAGGGTTTTGAGATAGCAGCCGCTGCACCCTCTGGCAGCAGGAAGAGCCCGTAAGATGGTTGTGGGTGTTTATTCACCTCAGCTGCTGTTTAACAGCTTTATTTCTGTCATGAACTTACAGCTTTTTCCTCCCACCAACACAGCCCCTGCAGTTATTCTGCCATGACACAACATGAATGGACATGCAATGGACTCTTCCTGAGGATACCCCATGCCTGTAGGGAGATGAGTACACAGCTTATTCGGGGCTCCCCTTGCGTGCCTTGGGGCTCCACAGAGGGTTTGGTTATGAGCCATAAAGCCTGAAGATGTGCTGTGCTGAGGGGATGACTCCTCCAGCAGCGAGTACTCAGACATACATGGCCAGCAGCAGAGCTCTTGCCATTTACCTCAGGGTGTGGAAAAAATTGTATAGAGAGCAGAGTATTTTCTGTGAAAGCCCTGAGATGCCAGTACTGGATTCACCATCAACAGTCCTACAACAGCTTGCACTTGCTGGCTTCCCTCACATGCTCTGAGAGGCATCAGGAGAACATCTATTTAGTAGGGTCTCTGGAGAGTGCGGGGATGCGCCGCCTCCTGCGTGAATCAGTCAGGGAGATGGCCAGCCAGATGGCCATATTTGTGTGGAGCTGATACGTCTCATTTGATTGTCTTTACAGCATGGTTAATGTGGCTCCTAGATTCCCAAGCAGGTATCTTTGTTATGTTAAAGCTAGACAGAACAAAGATCTGGCTCCACGGTGAGCTTGGCTGGTTAAACTAGGTGCCAGTTATGTTCTCCTCAAGGCTAGCTGGTTTCCCACACTTGTGGGAATAAGCAAAGCCTATTTTTGTCCATAGAGGACATTTAATCATGGGTATGAGGGACCACTGAGTCTCCTCTATGGTGCCAGCAAGCCTAAAACCCAACCAAGTGGTCTTCTACCCAAAAATGTGTGGGTAGCAGCAGAGAAGCTTGGAAAAATGGGTCATCTATGTGCCAGGCTCCATCCAAGGGAAACTGGGTTTGTCTTGACACGGTTATTGTCAAACTGCTCATGGAAAAGTAGCAATAGGAGTGACCGGTGTGCTAGTGTGGGCAGGTGGACACACAAAAGCCCTGTCTGAACATCATATCTGCTCCTCAGCAGGGGCTGTAGCCACTCTCTGGGCTGCTGTATTTTCCTGCATGTCCAGAGACTTCCAAAGAATACGGAGAGTGGAAAGAAAAACTTTGGAGCCCAAGACAATAGAAGTGGGGAGCTATGCCAAGATTTGGATTGCCCATCCTTTTTCATAAACACTTCCTGTGGAGGTTACCCAAGTTGAAAAAGCAAGTGAACCCAGAACATCCACCCTCTCTGGAGGAATGGAGTTTATCGTTAATAATCTACTGCTAAAAGGGTAACATCTGTTTTGGACAAACTGTAATGAGATTTAAACCCCAGGTGGAGGGAGGACTTCACAGTAATAAATGACTTTCTGTATGTCTAAATAGTTTTAATTTTTTTCCTGGCAGAAAATAGCTGCTTTTCACCTCAGGCTTCTTTTTGCCAGCTCTTTTTGTTTAATGATTGCTATTAATTTCCAGGGTGGCAGATGGATTCTAGCCTGGTGTAGTCTGAAATGAGGAAAAGCAGCCCATGAAGGTGTGAGCTTGCTGTGAATGTGTGCACAGGTCACACATGCTGGTGGGACACCATGTGTGGGTGTTTGCTTTCCAGGGGAACTATTGCTTCTCGGTAGCTTCTCCCTCTCCAGGATGTTTGAACGTGTCTCCCGTGGAAGGAAGGAGAATTAACTTCCCTGGTCACTGCTAGTAGCTCTGCCTGTTTAGACCTTGATTTCACACTGCTTCTGATTTCAGCACGTCTTTGGGAAGAATTCAAACCAGCACTTCAGTGCTTTGCTAAAGCCAAGCTGAAGTGAGGTGGAGAGCAGCGTGTGGTCTCCAGAACACGGGACGGAGGTCCCTGCCCTGGCTGGGTGCTGCCAGGCAATGGGGTTCTTCCTCAGACATGAAACAGACATTTTTCAGTGTTTTTCCCGTGTTAGTGTGATTCCGGGGTTTTTTTTGATTGTGTGGGATGCTCCAAACAGGGGAGCCTTCTCTGTCCTCTGGCTATGGAGACAAGGGGACAGGATGAGGGGGAATGGCCTCAAGCTGTGCCAGGGGAGGTTTAGGTTAGATATTAGGAAAAAATTTCTTTACAGAGAGGGTTATTAAGCATTGGAACAGGCTGCCCAGGGAGGTGGTGGAGTCCCCATCCCTGGAAGTGTTTAAAAACTGAGTGGGTGTAGTGCTGAGGGACATGGTTTAGGGACCCTGGCAGTGCAGGGGGGACAGTTGGACTCGATGATCTTAAAGGTCTCTTCCAACCAGATGATTCTATGATTCTATAAGTGGCTGCTGCCGAACCCAGCTCCCCTTGCCACAAGCTCCTAGAGCCCAAAGAAGAACTTTCTTTATCCTCTCTGGCACAACCTCCTTCTCAAGAAGCCCACTGAACAGCTAATCCCAACAAGTGCACTGGGGTGCCCTCCTTTCTCTTTCCTCTGCTGTGAAGCATCTCTGGACTTGGCTCAGGATGCAGGTGTGCAGGATACATAGGTGGCCAGGTGAGAAGCAGGGAACAAGGCT
>NW_010431093.1:0-8225 GCF_000710305.1 Buceros rhinoceros silvestris | reverse complement strand
GGATTTTTAAAGCCTCTAAAAATAATCTCCAATTATCACAGCACAAACAATTAATAATAATACACAAATTCTCGGTACGCCCCCCTGCCTTACGCAGAAGCTGCTGCACCCCGCTCCGTCCTTGAGCAAAATTCTTCTGTGGGATTTCAAGCAATCCCCGCATAAGCATCCACAAGATGCATGCTTCGGCGGATCTCTTTTAATTTATAGCTATTACTGCCCAAAGTCTTTAAGTACCTGTACAGTCTCTTTCACTTCGGTCGACCGATTCAGAACGCCTTACAGAACCAGCTGCGGCCGCCCCATCACGTCGGACGTCACCAGATGTGGCAACTTGTTGTGATATTTGGCACCCAACTCCCTTCCGTTGGGGGTCACTTATACACTTTCGCTAGTATAGAGGGTGCAAAATGGCACTTTATTGTCTAATGAACAGAGTTATATAGTGTCCCACTAAGCCTCGCCCATCGTGGGTGGTTACTGCATTCCTGTAACGTAAGCACGTAATCTTCCGACCGCCCACACTGCCACCCAGTGTTCTGCAACATGATACAATCTGGAATTAAATTACCTTCACTTTTTAGCCAGACATTTTGTGAATATTTTAAGTTTAGTTTCAGTCTTTCTTAGCTGTGACAACTTTAACAGTATCCTTTCCTTTTTCTTTCCCTTTGAGCTGTCAGTGAACATCCCAAGTATTTCTGCAGAAGTAGGTCTTCAGGAAATTTGGAGTTTCCTAAACAATAGTATGAGGAGCATCTGCATAGATTTTATAGCTGAAGGAATAACAGGAAGAAGGAGGAAAAAAATCAATTAGAGGGAATTAGAGGGTATTGTTACTGTCCTTCTAAACTTTGGCAAAACACATTTTTAACAGGGACATAAATAAGTGGTGGTAGCTTGATGTTCAGGGCTGTTGCTTGGACTCACATGCAATGGGCAAGCATCGAATTCCATGGGAGAAGAGAAAGAGTAGTTTGTTTCATCTGACTGGAGAAGGGGGTAGAGGAAGAGAAAGGGGGAAAAAAGCATGAAATAGAGGTGTTGGGACAGATGCTAGTTCATAAGCATAACTGCATGAATCATAACCTCATGCAGCCTTGGAAGTGAGGGCAAGGGGCAAGATACCAAAGGAGGGTGGATGTTAGTATGGTAAAACACTGAAAAAGAGACAATTTGAATTTCGCATGTAATTACATATCATCTCAGAGACCACAGTTCTTTCAAGTAGCGTGAGAAATCACAAGATCACATGAAATCAAACCAAAGTCACTTGAGAAAGATTATTTTAGTTAGTTTAGTATATAAACAAATACAAGGGTGTAAGAGTATGCCAAAGAGAAGGAAAATACTCATTTGAGGATTCCAGTGGCAAAATTCTTAGCTACCATGTGCATAGTTTATGATGCCTCAAGGACTTCATCAGGGAATTATATTCACTTTTTATATGGCTGCATATCTATTACTCACATTACATTAAGACTTGTGGAATCACTAGTGTCCAGGTACGGTGGTTATGTAGAAAAAGGACTAATTTTTTAAGTCAATGGAATGATAAATTGATTATGAATATTTAAACAGGTGAGTCTTCAAAAAATGTAATTACAGAGCTGCCTTGGGAAAAGGCAATACATTTTCACTTAGATATAATCTGCTTTTGTGTTAGTTGAAAAACATTATGTTTGTTTCCAGATTTTCGCAAAATAATGGTAAAGCTGAATGATGCCCCCTAAGAAGCGTTCTGAAACCCTCTTAGTCTCCATGTTTGTATGAAGAGAGCGGGGGAAATGTAAGGAAAGGAGTAGAGTTAGGAGTGAGTTACTGCTAGAGATATGAAAAAGAAGAGCAGAAAAGTTACTCTAAATCTTTCCCCACTTATTTACATCCGCGCATACCTTTGCATGTTAATGAGTGTACTAGTAATCTCCATGGCATGCACTAGCTGATATAAGGCCAATATCAGATGACTTTATTCTACTCAAGCAAGAATTAATGGATACTCCCATGTATACACCGCTTCTACTTGTGTCATTACTTATACTGGGGTGTGTCTTTCCTGGAGAAAGAAGAACTCACCTGGGACATCAAGGCAGGAGAATGGAGCATTTACTTTCCACTTAACATTATTACCTTAATTTTTCTGGAATTTCAAGAAGAGACTACTGAGTTGGTTGCATATATACAACATTAACAATTGTTTCATCACAAATAAAAGGGTCAGTTTTCATTAAAGTGTTACCGAGGTTCTCATATGCAGCCATTATTTTAGAAGCAAGAGTTGTAATTACATGATTATAATATGCCTTAACTCAGTACTATTGTACCCCTATACAAGAATGATCTCATTCTTAGTTTAAAAGATAGCTCATTCTTCAGAAGAATGTATATAATTAGGAAGGCAAAAAACCAAAGTAAAAAAGACTATTTATAAGTTAGAAAGAAGAGGAAAAGGTGTAACAGAATGAGTTTGCTACACAATCAGAAAACAGAGAAGGTTGTCAGAGAGAGAAAATGGTCCTTTCAGAGAAGCTCAGTCTGGTTTTTTGGTACAGAAGTTAACCTGTATGGGCAGAAGTTAACCTTGATTCTCTTCTTATTTCTTTCTTCATTTCTGCTAATTATGCTTATATAATTTTTGTTAGTAATGATTTAAGACACTGAATAGAAGAGAAAAAGTTATTCTGGAAAAATAGGTTTCATTGTGCAGAACTCAGAAAGATCAACAGTTTTCAGCCAACAAAGAAAATTTGAAAATAGTTTTTGGTATTCAGTAATTGTACATAGTTTTGGTTCTTACAGGAGCTTGTAAATTCCACTCCTTGTAACAAATGGAATATGGAGCATTTTTTTAAGCATAAGAATGAAGTGTAGTGTAGAGGTGCTCATTATATCTTGTGTAGTAGCACAGAACAATCTAGCAGAGACAGTACAAGAAGCAGAAAATGACAATTCAACACTGCTTTTACAGCTAGACTCTCATGTGGTGCTTATCTCTTTTCACAAAGTGTGTGAAACCTTTGGACCACACCAGCCAGATATAGCAATCTAACTTATGTTTCTATAGGGTTGAAGAAGAAGAACAGAAGCAGTTTTTCTTGAAACTGCGTTTTATATAACATTAGGAATAATTAGATATGGGTGTAGGTGAAAGGAGCATGTGCCTAGACATGGGTTTGAAACAGCTCCTGGCTCTTGTGACACAAAATGTGGGATGCACTGGGGAGTGCTAAAGGCAGAAAGGAAAGAAGGGACTGCACTACTTGTCGACTTCCCACAGACCTATCCATGAGCACAGAGATACCAAGCTTGCCAGTAGCACTAGGATGTAAGTGGAATCTGAGGTTCTGATTTTTGCATTGCCTAAAGTGGCAGTTAGGTTCTGCAGAGTGACAGGTGATCCTAGGCTTAAAAAACAGATATAAAGGAATTCCTCTAAAACAGAGAGAAGATGGAAGAATAGAAGCGAAATAGACTGAAAAAACCTGACCATGCTGCCTTGTCAATGAGAATACAACATGGATTAAACTGTTTTTAAGTGTAAGGTAGTGTGAATGGTGAAAATAAAATGAGTGGAAGAATAAAGTGTAGAGCTCTATGGGTGATTCATATAAATGATGGAAACGTATGGTTTGGCAAGGGGAATTTTATAGTTTTGCTGTTGACCTCCTATCCTGGAAGCATACTTGACCATAGGCAATTCCTAAGTGTATAGTGATTTTGGCAGAAGCAGCTGTGCCTTCTTTAAAACTGTCCTCTTCTGAATAAGGAGTATGTTCTTCCTGCCCTTCTGCACAAAGGTTACTTATCCATGTGGCATGAAAGCTACATACATTCTTACCTGAAGTGCATTTTCTAAAGCTCAGGACATTTCTAGATTTTGCTCCTAGAATCACTTCAGGCTGCCCAAGAATCCCACTTGTCTTTGCAACAGTTGACACTGAAGGTTCCTCTGGAAGCTGATTTGACAGGCTTGTTTTGATGAAGCAAGGAGGAAATAAGATGGTTTAGAAGGACTAGTATCAAATATAAAGCCAAGTCTGCTGTCAACTGGTGAAACCCTCTGAACAGCAAGTGGACAGTCTTCTGGAGTGTCTTTTGAAGGTTTACTCTTGCATAACGCTAGAGAGGTTCATCAAGACTTGTCCATGCAGACATTAAAGCTCATAAATAATCTAGATGCATGGCAAACCTCATTTCAGGTCTTGCCTCAAGATGGTGCAGTACAGCCTTGTAGGTCCAGCCAGTTAGGCCTAGAATTACAGGCACATGGCTCCAGGCTTCTGGTGCTAGCATTACATTCTGAGTATCAGAAAACAAAGTTCATTTCCCCATTATAAGTTCTTAGTTGTAACAGATCTTGAGAACAGAATACTTCAGTTGAGGGTAATACAGATGAGATTGGATTGTATTTTGTAAAGTTCTTTCTTTATACAATGGTATTTACAAGGTTAGATTTGAAAGGTAAGGGTGATTTGACTAGAGTGAATGTTCCTTAAAATTTTATCTGATGTAAAGTAGCACTTCTAGTATGGAGTGTCAGGGAATAGCGGTGTAATCATCTTTCAGGTAATTTAGCTTGTATTCTTGTATCTATTACTGATTATTGTTCACAAAATTGTGGAGGACAAACCACAATCATTTCACTGTGCCTCAGTTACCCCATTTATAAAATTGAGGCAATGATTCTGATCTAGATTTTCTGAATGATAATGTTATTTCAGAGTGAGGTTTTTGGTTTTTTTTTTTAAATCTTGTTACCCCAATTTACATCAGATGGGAATCTGACCTTGACTGACTGAAAATACTCAATTGATAAATGGAAGGAATAAAAGTGAAGGTAATTTTCAAATTAATTCTCACTCTTTCTCAGATAACTTTCTGTAGAAAATAATAGGAAAAAAAGAAGCTATGATTTGCCATTCCAGCTTGGATTAATATGATGATATTAATTCTCCTCTTTTATACAAATAGTTTGAAGAAGACTATCATTTTGAGTAATTTTCCAGTGCAAATGAAAGAAAAGGGTCGTGGTTCATAGATACATATTAATTTGGCTAACAGAAAGCAATTTACTTTTCTGTAATTAAACTTAACCACTGCAGTCTTTGTTTCAAATTGATAAAGGGATTACAAAATTATCTTTTCAGGTTTGTATAGCAGTTGGTGTTTGAATAAAAATGGCTTTTGCCTGAATTCAAGTTACATTAAAGAATTATAAAGAGAAATGCTCTTCAAAAAATTAAAGTCATCTTTATGTTTCTTCATGAAATGGTAGAGTTCCCTTTCAGCCCTAAATTATAAGGTTTGTGTGGATACTGGAAACGTAAGCTGAAATATGTAGGTAGAGCCCACCACTCAAATTACAAAGTCCGTTAGTTAAATACATAGCTACTTTTTGTAACTATGTTTAAAAAAACCTCTATCCTAAGAGCCAGATACTCTAAGTGCTGAAACTAAATCTCACCAACTTCAGTGGAAGAAATGTTAATAAGAGCAGAAATGTCCATTTGGAGATACCACTCTCTATCCATTGACTACTGAATATGAGTAAGCTATAATGAGCTGAAATCTTTTTCTGACCTTAATCTGAGCTGCATCCTTATGTATAGTGTAACGGTATGCAGTGACTCTGAAAATAAAACCCTGTTATATACCCTGAACAAAACACTGAAAATATCACACACAAGTGATGCATAAGTTGAAAGCTGAAGCTTATGTAGCTGATGTTTGCTATGATTCTTCTGTTTGGAACATCATATCTGCATGCAAGGGTTATGTGATAAGGAGCAGGAGTGCTTATTCGAAAAACAGGGAATGACTCGAATTTGAGATGGATTAATAACAACCTAAAAATAGAATAGGAGGATGCTGAAAGCTAAAAAGGAAAAACTAAAAAAAAAAGGAAAAGAAAATAAGAAAAAGTAGGTTTGATGAGAACAAGCACATTTAAAGTCAGTCCTGAGAAAAGCTGTGCTCAACAACTGTTAAGGGTCGAGGTCCCGAGGTAATAACTCCTCGAATTCCTTAACAATTCCGTCTGTCTTGCTAGAGACAGAAGGAGTTTAAGGGGAAAGAAGAAAATTCACACCTCGGTCTGCGTTTGGGAAAACTGAAACAAACTTTTAATAAACAATAAAGCCACACAACTATACACTACTATATATATATGCACAACCGAAAACAGGAAAAAAATCTAAGAAAAGAGGACTCAGATAACCAGGCGCAAAGGGGGAGAGGAGAAAAGTTTTTAACAGTCTTGTTCAAGGTCAAATCTCTTGGCAGGCACACAGCAATGAGGTGGGAGTGAAAACCTTGTAGCTACTCTCAGGCAGAGAAAGTGAAATCCTTCTTGCGGTGAGACGGGAGTGGGAGGGTAAGAAACCCCCGCGTAGCAAGAAAACTGCAGGAAAACTCCCTGCATGGAACAGCCAGGAGTCCGGATATCTCACCCGATTTCAGACGAGACTCACGGCAGGAATAGTTCAAAGTCCGTAATCCTCAGCGATCAGGGGGTGTAGGCTTTCAGGTCTCGGGCCTGGTCATTCGAAAGGTCAGACCTAGTCGGGCCTAGTCGGGCCTAGTCAGGCCTGGCTGGGCCTAGTCGGCAGATTTGCGGGAGGGCTCCCTCCGTAAAGCCGTCCGGAGTCCAAGAGAGCGACACTCCCCTGGCCTGCTGCTTTTAAAGGCTCCCGACGTAATGTTACGTTCACCTGACTCCCTTAACCAATTAAATGCAGAGTTATTGTACTGCATGGAATAATTCCTATTTGTCCATTTCCCAAAACAAGGAAGCTTCAGCTCAAACCAGAACAACAACATAAAGCTATTTAAAACAAATACTAAGCATTTCTTTTATCTATAAAATTACGTAAGGACAGAAGATACGCAAGGATGAGTGAGGTCTCAGTTCAATGAGGAATAAATCTAGTTTTACTATAATGTACAGAGGGCTCCGAGAAAGGATTTTGCCTCAAGTTTTCTACAAGGACAGTTTCACTGAGTAAAGTGTGCAAGCCAGAAAAGTTTGAAAGGATAGCTATATCACAGGGAACATGGGGAACCAGCAAAATTGAAATTTGGAAGGACCAGGTATTTCCTAACTTAGTCTTTGAAAGAAATGGTTGAAGAATTTGCATTTTCAGTAGCCAGATTTTAAAGAATGAAATCTAGAATAATAGATAGTAAGAATAGGAAAAAAAATTCTCAAACTTGGAAAAGAAAGAAAGACCAATTGATTTGATTATTTAGTCATTAATCTGATCTCAAGTGGAAAGAAAAAAAAAGAAGGAAGAACATGCAGAAGATAAATGAACAGAAAGAAAATGAAAGAGTCATTGTGTGTCTTCTTTAATAACATAACTTCTTTTGGTAAAACAACAGAAGTAGCTTTAATTTCTTTCTTCTTTCTAAAAAGATTTGATAAATTGTTACTAATGAAATTTTTATCTGCATTGTCAAAGAAACAAAATTAATAGAAGTTATGTAAATTGATATGGAATTGAGTAATGGATAAAACTAGAGTGAATTGTGCTACAAGGTTGTCAAGGTGCCGTGGGGCCGGTGTGTGGTAACTTGCTGTGATACTGGACACTCAACCTCTGCCGTTGAGGACCATTTGAGACACTGACTCTAACACAGAGGATGCACAAAATGGTGATTTATTGCACAGTTACTCAGGGCTATATAGTTCCTTAAAAGGCCTCGCCCATCGTGGGCGGTTACTGCCTTACTGTCACAGCACATAATCTTCCGACCGCCCACACTGCCCCCAAGTGTTCCACAATATCTCCCCCTCTCCATGATTAGTTAAAAGCATATAAGCCGCGCGGGTATGTTTTGTGATCACTTCCTTTAATATATTATGAATAAGGTGACGTGTTATTGGAATATTGACAAACATTACAAACAATACTGCTAACAACAAGAAATCCAAAGCCTGAGCATGCATACGTAAGATTGCTACTGTTTCATCAAAATGGCTGTCTACATTCTTGGTATAAAGCTCTAGTTGCATTTACTAATTGCAGTGTGTGACAAGATACGTTAATAAAGTCCTCCCGCTGATCAAGAACAGCTGAACCAGGAAGAAAAACGCAGAGATCTTCGCCTAAGAGTAGAACCATGACATAATCAGTAGATGCTTTGACAGTCATGGACGGTAAATAGACACAGGACTCTGTCAGGTCGTGCCGACGGGCCCACAGCTGCCAGTAGTTATTGGAAAA
>NW_010431092.1:29276-50657 GCF_000710305.1 Buceros rhinoceros silvestris | reverse complement strand
GGTGTTGCGGAATAATAAAAAAAAAATTCCCCTCTTACCTCTTACAAAACTATAATAGTAAAGAATGTATGAGGGAGTGAAAGGAGTAGGAAGTTTAATACTTTTTTAATACATTTTACATCAATGTTTACTCTTTGTAAAAATGTAGATGAGATGTCTGCTCGTCATGTTTTAGTGTCTAGCAAATGCTTTTTGGCACCTTGTTGTTTGCAGAAGAAAAACAAGAGAAAAGTTGAAAAACAGCAGTGCCTTGACAATAACATCTTTCTTGCTTTTGATTTTCTATTCAGGTTCTATAAGTGTCATAAAGAAGGAAACAGATAATGGGTCATCTTTGAGGTTAGCAAAAAGAAAAGACAGTCTAAGCAGGGAGCTTGACAGAAAGATGATAGTATCCCTGAACGACACCAAGTATGTGTTGCAGATGGTGCACTGATTTTTGGTGTTCATGGGAGAATTTGATTTCCTTCCCAGAATGTAACTAACTGTACAGAATTAACACACTGCCCTGGTGCATTCCAGAAATCACTCGGAATTACAGCCAAGTGCACAATGTTCTATTACAAAAGCATTTAAATGAGGCTAGTTTCAAAATAAACAGCAGCATATCTTTCTGGCCTGATCTGTGCCATGGAATATCTGTCTGACATTAATATCCTTCCTCTCTTCATATGTCTCCACTTCTTCAGATAGAGCTTTGCGTGTGCTTTCAGTTGTACAGCTGTGCTTTTGAATAGTGGGGACTGGAATATGTATCTAGAGGACAGAAACATACAGCATTCATGTATGAACCAATCTACTGGTCGCCAATGGACAAAGATGCCGTTCTGCTCATTAAAAGATATTACAAATGTGGAGTGGAGGATGAATACTTCATTACAGAGAGGAGGAATGGGGGGATATAGGCATTTTTTTAGGTTATTGACAGCCAGGCCAGGAAGTTCAGAAACATATGGGAACTGGATACAAACTTACCTGGAAAATTTGCTCCTAAGAAAACACTGGAATTTAAAAAAAACTGTTGGTATCTTCAAAAATGTAGTTAAAATATGTAAGAACACACTCTCGGTGAATGAGAACTACACTGACTTATCACCCGTGGACATGAAATAGGTTCGAATTTTGCCTTCTAAGTGCAAGCTATAATCAACTGGAGGCTGAGGGAGAGACAAACCTGGGGTTTGTCTGGTTTCTCAAGGCAAGTGAGAAAATGAAGGAGACCGAAACCAAAAGTAAAGCCAATGTCAGGATTAGTGAAATCTTAGGCTAGGTCAGCTAACTAGTATCAGGGCTTTTTCCTAGAACCTGAGCCCAGCTAATACAATCACTGTTATCCATAGAAAAGATTCTCTCCACCTTCAAAACAAGTTAGTGGTTTTTGATTTGTATCTCCTGTTCTCAAAACTGTGCTGTGGTGACCTGTTAGAGATTTTTGCTCCCCAGTAGACCTCATCACCTCCTCAGATGCCAGGTATTCAGTCCCCAGAATAGGACAAAGATATTTGCACATATGGGTAAGGATATCTAAACATTGTCTGTCTTCTGGTGTTGCTTATGGTAAGCATCTTTATTTCATGCCCAAGTGACAAGTAGCACACTGTCTCCCAAGCATGTCACATTGTGTGTACAGAATTCCTCAGTTTGTAACAGCAATAAATATAGCCCCGAGTGCTATGTAGACAACCTCAATTGGGATAGGGAGCAAAGGATAGAGACAGAAGCTTCTCTTCCTTTTTTTCATCCTTCAAACTCGAAAGATAGCAAATTAACAGTCCCTGAATCCAGGAGATCTTAAAGTCCTATGCCAACAGCTTCCTTTCTGTATAAATGGCTAACTTAAATGCCTAACTTAAGACCTGAAGACCAGATGTAATCTGCTAGGCACCTTTATCTGCCCCTCGTTTTGGCTGGTTAGTCAGATAGCATGTCCTGCCCAGCTTGGTGACCACCGCTCAGTACACGGGTGCCACTTGGTGAGCAGCAAGGGAAAGACATCACGGTAGTCATAAGTGGCTCAGATCCAGCTAGGATCAATGCAGGTGCAGCACTGTCCAAATGCGGTTTGCTTTGGTTTGTCTTTGGAGTCATATCTGTAGTCTTTAGCACTGGCCCTAAGGTCACCAGCCCTGAGCTGATTCTGTGACACAGACAGGAATGCTGAGGAAGGTAATATTAATCCATGTCAGCGTAGCACATCAGAGCCAGGTGGATCACCCTTGTGCTCCTTCATCATCCAGGCTAGAGCATTCAGCACAGCCCTGGTTCTGCTTGACCATGCTGGCTCCTGCTCAGAGCTTGGCCACCCTCTGCTATGCTCTACAGTGCACAGGTTACTTGCTTGAGCTCTGTATAGAATGAAATTATCCCGAGTTTGGTGTTCTTCCTAAAGCAATAACCCTCGCAGCATACAGAGCATAAATCAAAATCATTTTCTGCTTTACCTTCCCCGTGATCACAGGACAGTGTGGCCATAGCGTTTGACTGGCTCCACTCCACGGGGTTTACGAGATCTGATTTCGTGCCTTCTTGCAGTGCTTAACAGTACTTGACCTGAACTCACTCTGGAAATATGCCACTTCATTTGCATTAATTAACTTTGCCAGCCAAGACCTATATCAACAGTTTGTCTCCCTTCTTTTCTTACTGTGTGTCTCCACCTCTTTCCCCACCTTTCCTTTCCCTAGCTCACTTCCCCCACCCCTGTGACAACCTCTTCACCTCCCCACTTTTCTGTTATATTATCCCTAATCTGTTTTGGAACCAAGGCGACATCCAGGCACTCCTGCTCTCTCCATGTTGTAGACACCCGAGTAGCTGCACTGTGCCAGGGACAATAACCCACCAGGTCAGGCGTTTGGCTCTGTGCTTCCCAGGAAACAAGAGGATGTGAGGGCCTTTCGCATTACTTGCAGTGTTATCCGTCCCTTTTCATTCTCCTTCCTTTTCTTCATCTCGCTTTAATCCTGCAAGAAAGTAGACTATGTACGCACCCCATAGCACTGGTCTGGCTCCTGAACAAGTGACTGGTGAAAATCATGGCTCTATAAGAGTAATTATGATGACATTTAGATGGTGTAAGTGTCACCTCCATTACAGAGCAACGGGCTGGTTGACCCTCTTCTTGATAGGCATTTCTTCTGCCCTTTGTAGTATCCTAGTACTGTTCCTAATGTTTCAGGAAATGATCAGATTGCACAGCTCTGGAATTCAGCAAGTCTAATTCTATCCTTGCTCTGAGTAATTATGCACTAACATAAAAACAACAACTCCAGTTGGATTATTTTCATTAAAAGAGCACTGAAGATAGCCTCAAGACTCCAAAGAGAACAGGTTACAGCATTTCACAACTTCTAAGGCTTTTTTTAAATGTGTAGTATAAGATTGTAATATCATACACCATCAATTTCTCAACAGATTCCCGATTGATCTCTCTAGGGAGGAACTCACAGGAAAAAAAAAAAAGACATAACATGACTTAAACTGGTTAGTTTGAGCTTGAGAATTCTTGGCAATAATGCTGATTCTAAAGATAGTATTACATGATCTCTGCATTCCATTGTGTTCTATGAGATCTACAAACAGATTAATTCTCACTAGTTGTGCATCTGTAAATGAGGTGATCTGGGGGTTGGATATGCAAGAAGTAAACAGTCCAAAAGAATTGTAGTCTCACAGCTTAGAATCATGTATAGCATTGCTTCTCTTCACAAAGCTGATCTTAGTATCAATTGAACTCAGAAAACCTTGATATCAGCACCAATTTTCTGAAAGTATCTCTTGTAAATACATCGTTGCACAGAACCCATCCAGAAGTGCAAAACAGGTCAGAAAATCCACATTAATGGGCAGCATTTTCTACCTGTAGGCCAGCAGATCAAATAAGAAAAGGTCATTGACATTTAAACTTGTGTTGTCACCACTCGTTCGGATGCCAGCACTTTGTTCAGCTACATGCTAGTGAGCGTGAGTGGTGTCCTCTTTCCTTCACGGTGCTTTGAATCGAGTGTGTATTTACTATTCAGATGTGTAAGCAGCGATGCAAAACATAAACCAGCAGTGGTTCAGAGCCCTAGCCTCTGCCACAAATTCCTGTCTGCTAATTTCTTCATGAGAAAACAGCCACCAGCCAGATCCCCACCCAGTGTTTTATATAAAATGAATACATTATACTTAGTGTGATAGAAAGTTATTTTGTACAGATGATTCTGGGGTGGGTTTTTTATTATTATTCTTTAGAGATATTTCATGTGCCACTCATGAAGCTAAAACTCTACTACCTACACCCCCTTTTTCTTAGCTCTCTTTACCCCACCCCACTTCACCAATAAAAAAAAGCCTTTACATAAACAGTTTCAGTACTGTTTTACATTAGAGAAACCAATGCAATTTTGAAACTAATTATGAAAGTTGTTCTCTCAGGCTTGTCTCTTTTTGTTAAAAGCTGATCTTACAAATCACTGGGCCATTAGTCAAAAAATTTTTCAGCATTATGATTCTGTAGGTGTTTCACAAGCCATTAAGTACATTTTTGAGGTTTGCTATTAAGCTAATCTCTGAGTAAGGAGATATGGAATATTAATGGAAGCATTTTGGAATTGTAAATAAACATGTTTGGAGCAATCTAGATGAAGAGCAAGACGATAAAAATCGTTATAAAAACCTAATTAACATTTTAACTGTAAAAAGCTTACTACTTTGATACCACAAGAGAATAGTCTCAGACAGTAGATAAAATTAAATATTCCCATGTGGGTTTCCAGCAGATGAAACACTGTTATCAATATTTAATGGAATGTGTCAGAATTTACCATCATTTGAAAGAATGCAAATAGGGGTTACCATAGAAATCACCTTGACAGAACACTGCACAAAATACAACACAAACTACCCCTGAAGCATCCTCGAAGGAGTCAGTAAGATCTCTGTCTGCTACCCTTTCATGTGGTCTCTTGAAAGGAAGGACAAAACACCTCTGTTTGCAAATGAGTATAAATATAGATTATGATAAGTTATTAACTAGTAATGTTAAGTAAGAGAAATAAGAAACCAAATATACATTCCAAACACGTCGCGGATCCCTGGGCTTGCTTCACTGCAGCAGACCAAACCATAGCAGTGAATGGGTGGCTAAAATGTTTCCATCCAGTTACGAAACATCTAATTTTGTAATACCAAAATTTTCACGCTGATTTTGATATCAAGTGCTTGCAAACTATTTCTCTCAAGGAAGAATTCCCCGTTACCAATTACCCCATTCCCTACTCCAGCTTTCCTTTGCACTGCCTAAATACATGTATGCCCTCAAAATATAGAAATTTGGGTAGTTAGGAAGATGCATTTTGTGTTTTTCATGGTTTCCCTCTACAAGAAAAATCTGTATCTTCTTAAATGTCTATCTCCACAAAAAGCCACTTATAATCAACAAAATCTGTCCGTTCAAGAAGCAGCTACATGTCTAATTATCCAATCAATTTTACAGTATATCTGGCTGTATCCAGAAGATAACAATCCTTCCCAAACTACCACATATTCTTTTGAGACCTTTCCCTTGTAGCTCTTGCCAGGTAACTTGAACTAGTGCTACTGAACTTCTTTAGAATGCTACAGTTCCCCTCAGCTTCTTAGAAACAATGTGTTGAAAGCAGCTAAGAAGTGTTCCTTGACTACTGAAGAACTGATCCAAACTTCTTCATGGTCAGAAAAAAACGTGTATATCTAGTTTCTTGTCTTTCAAGAGTGAGTAAGAGAGTTTGAAGGTAACTGACTTGTCATGATAAACACTGCCTCTTCTGTAAGTTATTCTGAAATAGTTTGGAAAACAACACCGTCAAACACTGCTGGTATCTTATCTGCTATCACACCACAGAGCCTATCTTGCTGTACTTTTGTTATTCTTATTTGAAGTAGTCAGTGTATGTTACTACCTAGTGAAGAGAGATATACAGATTTTGGTAATGTGCAATATTCTTACACTAAAAATTACATTTTTTGCTTGCCCGTTGCAGGTTATATGTGCAATTAGGTGATAAGTTAAAAACACTGCATTACAGTTGAGTTTTTTTAATTATTCTTTTAAGATGGAACAGTGTACAATGACATAGTTTTTCCTCTACAAAAACAACTGCACCAATATGTTGTCACATTTTCATGGTAACTCAGAAGGGACTGAGCTGAAAAGTAAAATCACTTAACAGAATTAGTTCTGTTCTGACTCAAACGAAGGCTTTCAGCCAAAGGAGAAAGTGGTTCAAACCTTCATATTGATGTCTTGAAGGATGTCTTCACCATTAAACTACATGTTTGACTAAAGCAATGACCATCCTCTGATTGGAACTGGACCATTTTGTAGCAAGGTCTGGAAATGTATGAAGCTGAGAAGTAAAGCAGGAAAGACCCTACTTCTAAAAGACATGAAACTTTGGGAAGAGCCCCATTGTTTGAATCTCTGGTGTTTCAAACAGTTCTCCAAGAGTCAGGTTATAGTCACTTCAGTTTCAACTGTTACAAGCATGGTGCAAGTATCTAGGCAGAAGATATTCCTGTAAGAATTTTCTGAAGAAAATATTCAGAATTTGTTCCTTCAAGACAGTGGGTCTTAGAGAAGCCTAGTCGGATTTCGGCCTGAATGTACTTCAGTGCTTTCTCCCCATATTCTGCTTCTTTGCATGTCACACACCACAACAGAAGCCATTTACTTCTCACTTTCCTCCTGGAGGACCATACATGGTGTGAGCTGCACAACAATATATAGCAAGAATGACAGCAGATCCTGGATGGTCACACAGTTATCTTACTGTTACTTTAGTTCCTCATGCCTCTGCTCCATAGTCTTTTGAAAGCAAAAGGAATGTCCTCTGACTTGACTGATTTAAATTGCCAGGTCTTTCACTAACATTTTGCTGTATAAGTTCTTCTAATACCTTTGTGACTGGTTATGGAGCTTGCTACTACTGCAGACCACTGAGTTGTTGTGTGATGCTACTGAAATACCGATGTTCTTTCAGTCTCAGAAATATAAATCTTTTATAAAATAGCTGTCCAAGACCAAGATTCTGTGTAGCTCAGTTAAACAGCATTACTTGAATCTTTATGCAGTCATGAAACAAGAATCCTTTCTGAACTTCATAAAAGTTTCACATACTGGTCCTTTGGTCACACTTGGTATTCAGCCTGGCCCACAGAGCAGAAGTTACAAGTAAAACAAACCATCTTTCTTTCAGTGTAATTGCCCTAAGCAGGAATCAGTTGAAAATTCACAGGAAAGGTTATTCATAGGAGACCAGAATGATTTTTTACAATTTAGGGAGATTCAAAGACATTCTGATTTTTTTTTCTTTTTTTGTTTTGGTTTTTTTTTGGGGGGGGGCAGGGCGGTGGTAGCTTTGAACTCAGGTTACAACAAACGAATTTATCCTAGCACATAACGGACTGAATGATTTACTCCTTCTAAGATGCCAAAGGCATAGATGGAAACTCTTATATCTGCTTTGAACTGGTATGTAGAACATATTGTTATACCAAACTCTCTATACATTGTGAAAGAAAAATAGTTTCTTATGTAGTCTGCAATATTTTCCCCAGCGTTTCCCTTGTCTTGCTTAGGAAGATGCTGACACTCAGTAGTGTTTCTGCTTTCTACGTACTGGAAGAAAGGACAAAAGGTTCGAGGCTAGTTCTGCAATCAATGCTAATGCTGCTCTTTAGACAGCTTGAAATAAGACCAGTCTGCTCCTCTGGAGTCAAAGATCCTGGAGTCATAATACTAACACCTCCCAGTACACACCACGCTGTTGTCTTAGCTAAAAATTTAGACTCGTAAAAAAAAAAAAAAAACCCTTGTGGATTTTTGGATAAATTTTCCTTTACTTTCAGATACAGGTACTTTCCAAACAACTCATCTGTAGCATTCTGTAGCACAGGTGTGTGTGTAGAATGGCAAGCAAGTTTATCTGGTAATTCAAGGAACAAAATGGTTTTGGTCAAAATGAAAAACACCAGTAAGTCTAGATTTTGTCCCATTGTTGTTGCAGCGGAAGCAAAGCTGCAAGCTCATCTAAACAGGAACAATCTGAAAGACATCTGGGGAGGTGGGAATTCTCTCCTATCGTAAACACTATCAGGACATGGAACTAACGAAGACTAAGGGCTAACTCCAAAGCATGCATAAGTCAGTGCTCTTCATCAATCTCCTCGGGAATACATCCGTGTTCCGGCATAAAGGCCTACAATCTACAAACCAAAGGAAACCTTTTCTAGACAAGTATACAACAAATGCATGGCAGATATATTGTTACTGACTGTTCAGTGTGTGATCGTTTTATATCAACATTACAACAAAACAAGGCTGACAGATGTGACACAGGTTCCACAGATGACAGACTTACACTTCTGGAGCAGAACCTAGACACCAGCAAGGGTTCTTAGATGGGGATGGACACCTAGTTTTAGGAAACTGAGTCAGCCGGCTGCGACAGGTGATAGACACCTTACTCAAATGAGTAAACCCACATTCTCATCACCGAAATTTAGGTGTCTCTCTCTGTAGCTAGGTCTGGCCCTCATATATGTAGCATTTTTTCAAACAGAAGCTTCCCTCCAACAGCAGGTAGCAGATGTCAGGTGCTGGAAATCCTGCCAGTTCTTTAAAGAACAGGAACTCAGATCAGAGCTAGTCCTTTCCTAATATTACTGTGTGGTAGAAGACTGCACTCCGGTAAGGTGGATGAGGTTTCTGTCCTACCTGCTTTGTCTTTGTGCTTTCAAATTTGTTCAATAAATTGGCTTGAAAAGGACCTCTAGTCCCAACAGTAGTCCCAACACTAGTCCCATCTGTAGGACCAACACCATTATCTGGCCATGTTCCTCAGAATAATATCCAGTCAGGCTCTGAACATCTCCAAGAATGCAGATCCCAAAATCCCTCCAGGTAACCCATTCCGGCGCTTGAGCATGCAAATGGTGATTTTTTTTCTTTTTTTTTCCCCCGTATATCTACTTGGAATTTCCCTTGCTGCAGCTTGTGACTGTTGCCTCTCACCTTTTTGCTGTAGGAAAGGATCCTGGTTCTGTACTCTGATCCCCTATAGGTAGTTGAAAACAACAACTCTGTCCTCCCTTAGCCTCCTCTTCTCCATGTTAAACAAACCCACTTGTCTCAACCTCCCCTTAGAGAACAGGTTTCATACGGTAAGAAACTTGTAGTAAACCTCCTCCCCTTCCTAAGTACCTGCATCTCTTTCAGTGTCGCTGAACCTAAAAAGGAATCGCGCATGAACTATACATCAAAATGAGTGTGCAGCGACACAAACAGAAAATCAAAGAGCTGAATGTATAATATTCTTTCTTCAAGTAACAACAATCAGGATTTTCTGAGAGTCTTCATATTTTATGTTGCAAAGACAAAATTGTTCAGTCCCGTTTATTCAGGACAGCATTTTGTTAGAATCAGTAAAACTAAAGTGTCTTCAAACTTCATAAAGCTTTGTATTTTAATAGCAAAAATTATCATTGCAAAGCATTATTAAATGCATACGTAGGAAAACAGCACTGTTATTTGTATGGAGTCAAACCTAATAACAGAACTCCCTATATCTGCTGAAAGATTTATTTTCAGGCTCATTTACCCTTGGACTGATAGAAAAGCGTCACAGAATTCTCTGCCTAAGACAGCTTTGGAATATAAATGCAGACTCGAGAGTGTGAAGAAAGAAGAGCTAAAACAGGACTGGACTGAAACTTCATTTGAGTAGGAGCAGACACCTGAATTAATCTCCTGCTGCTAAGCAAGAACATAACCTAAACTAATCAAGGAAGGATACAGAGGTTGGCTTTGAAGTTGAACCTTAAATTCAGATTTAATCCAAACACTCTAAAGCCAAAGCAAAACTGATTGCTTGAAATTAAACATAGTGTTCTATGTGCACGAGTTATGAATTGCAGCTGGACACAGGTGAAATTGCCTCCAAAACAGCATGAGAGTGAAGGGGAAGAAGGGAACATTCATACTTGGGTATAAGAAGCAACAAATAATCGTTTGCTGCATCACCTAATAACACATGTCCCATGTCTGTCCAGTATAATGCAGTAGGGTGTTATATTTTTGTAAGAATCTGGCCCAGTGCTGGTTTTATCCTTCAAGCCCTCTCAAAGATCACTTCATTTCTGTAGTTTTAGAGAAAGTTGTAGTGGTTTTGGTCGTGATCAGAACTGCATGCCATTCTGCCTTGAGGTCTGAACAGCTTCTGCTTTGTCAGTCCCCCAGACTGAACACAGAATCCAGCTAAATACAAGGAAGTCTGACATCTAGTCTGTGTGGCCGGCTGCATCTGTGTCTGGGTAAGGATGTTTAGAGATAGAAGGATACCCAGTTGGCAATACTCTTGTAGGACAACTGACTTCTGGATCACTGAATGTCACAACACCTATGCTGGAAGAATAGGTGTTTAATATCACCCATATGGACACAGCTATGGCTGGCTTGGTGCTAAAAAGACCCATTAGTGTCTGTTCACACAAAAACAAGCTCGTGTTTGACACAAATAATGGAAGTGCATGTATAAATCATTGCTTTGGTCTCCCATTGACTATGTCTAGCAGCAGCCTCCCACACGCCTGTTTTTCATAATTTCACTAAAAGTCTGCTCTGCATGTTAAGAACTGGTGTACTAGTGCCACGGGAAAACAATTTGTTTACATACAGAGAGGCAGGTGCTTGACTCCGCTACAGTGACTTTCCAGGCTCTTGGGACCTCAGCTTGATATACCGAGTCCTTTGTTTCCATCATTACAGCACATATAAAGCTGCCAAATTCTCAGGTTAGTCCCCTTAATGCAAATAAATAATAGCACCACCTTTTACCCCCTCAGAGTTCAACAAAAGAGAGGTCCTAAGGAGATTCTTTTCGTGTGCTCAGGTGCTTGACTCCGCTACAGTGACTTTCCATGGTCTCACCCCCAGGCTCTTGGGACCTCAGCTTGATATACCGAGTCCTTTGTTTCCATCATTACAGCACATATGAAGCTGCCAAATTCTCAGGTTAGTCCCCTTAATGCAAATAAATAATAGCACCACCTTTTACCCCCTCAGAGTTCAACAAAAGAGAGGTCCTAAGGAGATTCTTTTCGTGTGCTCTCTCCTCCAGGCTCTCTTATGCATTTTCTAATTGATAATATTAGCTCATTGCACTTTAAAGGGAAGTCTCAGGGTTACCCTGTCTGAAATACTATTGCTGGAACTGTAGGGAATCTACCTTCCCAAAATTACCTTGATGAAAACTCAGTTTGATTGTATCTAGTTTCACAGGCACTCATCATGAATGGAAAGAAAATTGCATTTTCTAATGAAATTAGAAAATTTTATTGAGTGTCATATGAGAACAAGATTGCCTTTATGACACTAAAACAGAATGGGAGCGTGAATCAAAAGAAAATTGCTTCTCAGCATATCCTGTGCTCAGTGCTAGCCTCTGTACCAGGCAGGGCGTGCAGAAGTTGGCTTTGCCAAACAATGGTTGAAACCTTGGCTTTGCCCCTGCCTGGCATAAGGTGGTATTGCTGGTACAAGGAGAGGGGAAGCAAAAACCAACAGAGAAAATGAGGAAGTGATCGTATCTACAGTCAAAATTTGGTACCTGGCTCATTCTGTGGTACTACGGATATGTCACACTTCTTCCTAAGAGTTGTTGTCAAATAACTAGAAAGAGACAAAAATGGTCGGGCTTCAGAGGAACTGGGTGTGACAGGCAAACTTAGAGAGGACTCCCAAAAATTCCAAGTGATTAGATCAGGAACCCTTAACGTTTCAGTCAAGCATTCAAGCCTGGCTAAAAGGGATCTCTTTCCTATACCTCTGTCTTTAGACAGTACCATCAAACGCCTATAAAAAATCTTCACAGGTAGAGTCACAGTCTGCATCTCTGTTGACTTACACGTTTGAGAGCGGTGCTCTTCAAAACAGTAGCTTCACATGTTTTGACTGTTCCTTGAGTACAAATATTCTGTAATAAGAAGTTTCACGGAACTTCCACACAGCATATTTTTCTAAAATAAGCTAGAGAGCACTGGTTAACATCACTGTAAACAAGTCAAGGCTATAGAAACCATAATTCTACCTCCACCTGCCCTCAGAATCTGTGGAAACACCCATCAAGCCGACTCAAACATAAATAGTACATGGAGAAGACTGATCAACAACACCCACTTCATAATATTATTTCATTTTAGAAGTTTGTGTGCTATACATTTGCTTAATTATTAACTGCACAATTTACAACTTGGCAGATAAAAGAGTAAACAGCTCCAGCTTGTGGAGACAGTGTCCTTCTGCGGAAGTCCCGGTAGTGTTGATTTATGTGGTTCAGTGAAGTTCAGGCAGAACTTCTGAAAACCTTTTCTTTATGATTTTGAAGCTTGAGTTCTAATTAATAAAAATATTTAAATAAACAAATGTGTAGAGCAGGTGACTAGAAAGCCTCCATTTCATTAGGCTAGAGGGGTTTTTATAGTGGAATCAGATAAAAAGCTAAAAGACAAAAAATAATATAAAAAATCCCATTCTCAGGAATGTAGCAAGATGAAATATGTTTTCAGGATTCAGTTTTTACTATTTAAACTATCAGATGAATGCATTAAAGAACATATGTGGTTTTTCTAAGCACTAAATAATCAACAAAGAGTTCTGCTCTTCCGTCCAGGCCAGACCAGGAAGCTTTTAGTTCCATTTCTCCTTCATCCACAGGCCAAATAAAAATATTTTTGTTTATAAATGTGTGCATTGGAAAGAGAGAAGAATTTTTTTCTCCTCACCTGCTTAGGAAGGAATATAGAAGCTGTTGACTATGAAAAGCACAACTTTCCACTCCAAATACGAAGCATTTGCCTTAAGAAAGTTTTGAACTTTTCAAACTAATTGGCATGCTGTAAGATGCCCACAGATGTTGATATACCCAGACCACCACGATAACAGACCCACTGAAGGACCCATCCTGCCTTAGCTGTTTCCAGTTACAAACTTTTACCCCTTTGGAGATAAGCGTTCGCTAGTTTTCCATTCCTGTGTGAAATTGCTCCCAAAATTCTTTTAACATTAGTGCAGCTGAATGGAAATCTGTGCATGGCATCTAGTAACGGTGACAGTAAAACATTTTCTATAACTATTTATCATGAAAAAAATAGCATTTTAATGAAAAATATATTCAGTTGTGTACTAACTGGAAACCCAAACCATTTCCTGCTTTTTGCAGAAAGCTTCTTACAATATTCATTTCTCAGAATTCTTTTTTCTACTCGATTATGGAAGGAGAGAAAGAAGAAAAAAAAGTTCAGTGAGTTTTGAGGACATTCATTTCGTATCTAGATTGTTTAGCTACCAAATTTCAACATACATTATAATGAGTCCTTGAAGAAAAATTATTTAATCCCACATGGGAAATGATGGGCATAGCGTTATTACACCTGGCAAGAGAGCTGGGAAGTAGATGTTGTACTAAATCAAAGGAAGCATTGCAGGGAAAGGAGTTAGCATTAGTGACAGCTTCTTTATTTTATGGCATTTGATAGTTGGTTTTATATAAAATTTTAGACTGTCCTGGTCTGTTCCAACCCCAACATAAAAACTAACCTAGAAGTAGATCATCAGTTAATTTGAAAAATAATTCAAATGAACTGAATATTGCTGTCCCTCAATGTTTAAGAAATTAATTTCTCACTTTTGCAGAGAATAGATAAGCACACAAAGCTATTGACTGAAAGAGATTTGCCCCATCATCTGGTCCACGTGAGAGGATCCTGCAGAGTCGGTCTGCACAGCTGGAAGCAGCAATACTGGAAGGAGAGCTATAATGATTAGTCCAGGTGACTGACTGGAGCCACTTTTTTGGAAGACAGTGGATTCCAGTTACATTTCTGCCTCCAAATGACAGTGGGTTATTATGCTCAATGTTTTATTGAAGTCATCTCTATCACTCACAGTGCAGACCCTTAATTTCAGTGGCAATTAGTACAATAACGTTTTCTGAGCATGTTTGAAGAAGAATCAGGAAAGGGCAAGGAAATTAAAGCATCTCTGCTCTTGGAAATGGTCTGCAATTAAAAAACACTAATGTAGAACAAAAACTCTATGAACATTCATGATATTTATCAGGAAGAAAAGGCCATTGTGGCTCTAGAAAACAAGTCTCAAGCCTCTGCATATATAAATCATTCTAAAAATGGTAGCTGTGAATGAGGCTCTGGTCTGGCAGTGAAATATTAGGAAAAATTTTAATTCACTGGTTTTCTTCTACGCAAAACAATACATCTTTAGACCCTAAGTTAAATAAAATACCCAACTACTTTCAGAGAGTGTTATACATTTCTGAAACATGATCAGCCAGATTTAAAAACAGAACAAAACCAAAAACAAAACACAACAAAAAAACCCCCAACAAATTACTTTCCTGACTGGAGAAGTAAGTTAAATCTTCCAAAACTCAATGAAAGAAAGCTTACTGAAGTCAGTGTGTGTCTTTCTGGGTGATTACAATGGGCTTTGCATCTCATCTCCATTTCAAATATTCATACACAGAAAATTAGGATTGGAGACTGGCATATGGTTTTGATGAATGTTCATTGCAGGCCAATTGACTGCATGACTGTTCATAGAATCTGAAGTCTTGCAAGAGTCACAAATCTATTTATTCAAAAACTCAAACGCATATCAAAACCTTTTGTCCTTCTGACCAGCTGCTGAAGGACACTTTTACAGTTTTAGAGAAAAATATCATCTTTTCTTACTCAGTGCAGAAGATACTGCATGTTTGTACTGATATTTCCTTACACTGAGGATAGATTAGCTCCAGGAGTTCTTTTAAATCTAAGTTTTTCTATGATGTAGATTTAGAATTCTTACTTCTGATAAATATCTGTAGATATTTGATTTACAGAGACGTGACTCTAGGTCTGGAAGCAGCCTTTCACATGATAATTCTGGAGCATCTAAAATTCATATCAGCAAGATCTAACACCCAGATAAGTGCAATTATTTTTAAATGAGTCTTAATTATAATTCAATAGATAAGAGAACATTACAGGCTGTTCTCAAATCAGTGATTATTAAGGACGAGCATAAATTAATCAAGTACTTATACAAGCTACTTACAGACTACTGAGAGATACATTGTACAATGGACACTAGTGAGTACTTCGTTCCATCAGTACTAGAAGTGTCTCTTGTCAAGAATTATAAAGAGCATGCAGAGAGATTTCTGCCCAGCTAGGTCTAGAAATAAATGTATCTTCTTAAATTTATAGAGCTTCTGTAGGCCTGTACTGTATTAAGGCATTAGATCTTATAGCTTATCTCAGTGTTTTGGAATTGCTCCAATGGCAGAGTTATAATACTTGGGTGTCCCGAAAGCGGTCTGTGCAAGCCTAGCCAGAAGAGTGGGCACAGTGACTTAGGGCGAGCCTTGCCAGTTGCACTCCCTTTCAAAACTTCCAGCCAGTCATTGAATCTCAAAAAGGAAGGGTGGCATTATGAGCATGTCCTGCCAAGTGGAGAACATCTATTCAAGAATAACTGCATTGTTTTCCGGAAAGGGACAGGAGGATACATCTGGCCTTCAGAGTGTCATTGGATCAAATACATTTCATTTTGTCTAGTAAGTTGTTATAGAGAAAACAGCTCGCAGAAATTATTCTTGTGTCAAGTTATTGTTTTGGTGAATAAATCAAAGACTTTTTGAACAACACTTGGAACTATCTTGGTGGCCTGATGTATTCCATTTAGAAGGAAGATCCTAGCTGCTAGTGGATTGTTTGAGCGTAGGAGTCTAACTCTGGTATCAACCTCCATGTAACAATGACAGCTACTGAGGAAAGCTGGTTAACAAAAAATGGCAGCAAAGCTCAGAATAGGTTTTGATAACGATTGATATGGCAACTTGTTGCCGCAAATTGCAGACAAAAAATTATAGGAATGTTTAGGTTTTAAAAAAATTAGAGCTATGTAAGATTTTTTAAAATGAAATGGTCTTTGTGCTGATTTAGTATCTAACATCTACTAGATGCAACTGGGACTGCAAAGTCAATAACTCATTAGAGAAAAAGTAAGAATAAAAATCTACTGAGACTTCAGATAGGACAACCAAGACACAGTGATATATACACACTATTGATTACAATTTGCATATCAGAAATTTTTCTTTTCTGAAGAATTTGCAGCAAAGATGTTACAAGCTGTCATACTTACCTTTCCCTTTTGAATACTTTACTGCTAGAGCATTTTTAGGAGAAATAAATTAATATTTTTAATTAAACATCACAAAATCTCTTTTCACTGAGGAAGTACCATAAATGCATGGCAAAAAAATGTCTCCACCTCTAATCTTTAGCTTATAGGCCATACATCCCACATACATCTAACTACTAGACTATAGGTCCCACGATCAGTCCAGCTTCAGCACTGTGATGTCCCCAACAATCAGTCAGTGTGTCCTATTATTTTCCAGTCTGTTAAAGCTTATTTGTGAAGCCAAATGAGTTATATGTGCAAACTGCTCCAGCCGAAATAGAAAGAGCCAACGCTAACAATGTGCACACTCCTAATATAAATGGAACTGTTGAGGGATTACATCAGCATTCACATTCATGGCTCTAAAGTCTCCTAGATTTAGTGCAGCAAGACTAGTCAAGGATTAAACAATGTGTTACCAAGGGAATAGCCAACATGTCCTGGAAGAACTACTGAGAATCAGTGCAATCAGCATGTGGAGGAACTGGAAAGACAAATGGAAAGATTTGAAGCATACACTGTGCACAGAAAAAATAAATTCATACTAAAAACACAGATGGAAAACATTCTGATGTTAACTAAAATGCACATTAAAGACCTGAACATATAACTCTGTTTGCTACAATGTTCTGCTTTATCCCAGAGCACTAATACAGCCTAGAGTTAATTCACAAAACATGATACTACTCAAAGGCTAGACTAGGAACCTTTTAAGGACAATTAAACTATTTAGAGTAAGAACCCACACAAGTGTTCTCTGAAAATTTTAAATACACAGAAGCAGTTCGAATTTTGTTACAAAGAAAACCTTCAGGTTAAGATTAAAAGCAGAAAAGCTGCAACAGCCACTGAGAAATTAGCATCATATCCCCATAACCAGGAAGCCAACAAAGTTTCGAATCAGAAGCCTTGGAAGTTTAAGCTCTCTTCTGAAGTCCTGAGTACTAAAAATCTTTAATTATTTATCTATTTGAAGAGAACAGGGATAGGTGTTCATATTTGGGGTATTAGTTTAAAAACTCCCAGCACTCTTTGTCCCCATTTGGTTAGTAGAGGGCCAAAATGTTTCCAAATGGTGTGCAAAATAACCTTAAAATTACCTGGCAGCTACCAAATGTCAGGTATATAAGTGATAGCTACCAAACCAATCTGTCCAGAATTTAACAAAATGGACTCTGATCCTTTTTGCTTCTTGTACCTTTGAAATAGTCCATATGTGAAGGAGTGGACAGGACATAAATCAGCTTTATTGCTACATCTTGTAAATCCTCAGCTGGGTCCTACAGAGTACTTTTACAGCCACTTCCTGCTGTAGGAAACATTTGAAGACTCTTCCTGACTTCTAAATCGTTTATTGGCAAAAAAATCAGAAATTTTACTTAAAAGGAAGTTACAGTACAATACTGAAAATTCTGTTTACTTCGAAGGGCGGAGGAAAATGAGCATTACATTTCATGAGCACATGGAAGCATTGGGTTTGTCTTGATGTGTTTAATATTACAGCTGTTTACAATCCATTTCTAGCACATCCCTAGAACCTAGAAAAACACAGAAAGTATTAACAGCAACTCAAAGAGTACTTCATTCATAAACTTCAAGTTAAAATGTATGTAACAAACCTTTAAAGATGACTCAAGTTTTCTATTTAAAAAGATTGAGTTCAGAGGAAATAGCCTCTAGGCTTTTTTATTATTATTATTATTTTTTACAAAACCGAGCAATACAAATGGAGGAATAGAGAAAAATGTAACAAAAATACTATAAGACTTATTTTAAGTTACCTTATAGGAGGCTTGAGTTACAATCTTTAGTCTGAATTTGCTGCAGGAAATCCAGATCTGCATCATCACTGTCTCAGCTGAGATTTCAGAGATTGTATAAATTTTCTATCTCTGATTTTATTATGACTGTTTGAGAAAGAAGTTCAGTTAGCTCTTCAGGGAAAATACTGTTTTCTTTCAGAATAAATGAACTTGTTTGCAATGATAGAAAACCCTGTAGATTTTTTCTTCAGATTAATCATACTTTTTTCCTTTGTCTACATTCTTCTTAAGGCTTTCTGCAGATCTGGCATTTGATGGGTGGTTCAGAAACTTTCCATGGTCCCATAATATAATGTAGGTGGCCTCTTACCCAGCTCCGTTTAATTGCTCTGAGGACCATCTTGTGAAGGAGAGCCCCATCTGCATCTGTATTTCTTGTCCCTAAAGCATTTTCAGACTATCTTTTCCCTCTCTGCAGAATATGATCCCTCTTAGTTCCCAACCAAGAGTAAAGCAGGACATAACTAGTGAGGTTGCAGCCAGGAGGCTGGCAGTGTGTCATGCTGCTACAGGGGACAATGCCTTAATTATCTTCCCAAGCAGACAAAATAATGCAGCTTCCACAGTCAATCCCCAGCATCAGCAGAACCACACCACCACCAAGAACAGCAAAGCATAACCAGGTATTGAAAGCCACCATCTCTCGCCTCAGGCCTAGAGCAGCTTGAAAGTTACGTTGCAAAACCTAACTTTGTCTACATTGCTGAGAAACCTTGAGCTGGCTTGTCCTTGGTTTGCTAGAAACTCCTGTGTTTCTACGTGGCTGGTGTTGGATCTAACTAACGTTACTTTTAAGTAACAGGATTTTACTTTTTTTATGCAACTAAAAACTGATGAATGAAAAAGAAAAAAATTTATAAGGCATAAGACAAAAACATAAGAATTTCACCAACCCAAACCCAAACCTACTCTAGAGGACAGCAGCCAATACAAATTTTCTTCCAGAGGGTGGTAAAAGAAACTCCACTAGGTTAGCATTGAGGTGAGAAGTAAAATGAGGAAATTGATATAAAAATATTTTTATCATAAAATTTACACATGTCAACACATCTAGTGATATATGAGTTTGAGGAGGTCAGAAGAGGCTTTTCCCTCAGATTCCATCAACGTAGTGTCTCATTGCCTTTACGTAGTCATCGAAGAACAGTAAAAATCTGTCAATAGTTGATGATCGATGAAAATATCTAAAAACTTCTGTGTGCTGCATTTGGCAGTCATAATTATTCTAGAAATCAATTATAATATTCCAAAACTGAACTTAAGATTCCTGTGGAATGGGGTTCTTCAGCTCTTTTGCCTTTCAAGGGTTTAACTCAGCAGCTCAAGAAACCAAGCGAACACTGTGGTGCTAATGTTTACTGCCAAAGGTGCCTCAAGAGGGCAGCTGATTGCACAGCCTCTTGTAAATCCCACAAGCCAGTATCTCTGAAGTCTAAAGTGGAAAAGATTTGGGTGCAGCTGATGGATTTAATTTCAGTTATTTTTTAGCATCTCTTTTCATGTGGATAGTAAGAAACATATCAGATTCTTTATCTGGATGAAACATGGTACTTCCTTTAGTTGAGACAACTGAGATGAAAGTGACTTTATAAAAAGACAACACCATTTTGGTTTTTATTTGAGAAGCTGTTTCTACACATCAGCACTTGAGTTTAATAATATTTGACAAAGAAACTATTCCATATCCTAATAAACTCTCATAAAGCAAGTTAATATACAAGGAAATTAAATTGCAACAAATGCAGAAAGTCTTTTCGTTTATTGGAGAAAAATATTGCCAAAAAATATGATAAAAGCAAGTGATAGGTTTAAGAGTTGTCAGCACAGCAATCTATAAAAATTTTTATGCAAAACACTAAAATTTCACATTTGATTACTGTAGTCAGGTAAAACAAATATTAGGCTACAACGTATTTTCCACTTTTTCCAGATAGTTCTCTATGACTATACTTACAAACCTGTGCAGAGAACTGAAATCCCTTACAGCGCCAGTGCCAGGTCTGTGTGGAGCTACTCTGCTGCTTACCGGAGGAGTAGCAAAGAGGTTCCAGATTCCAGCCCTGTGTTTACTGGCCGGTGTGGCCTGAGGGCTGGAATTGTAGTTTTTAATTGGTAAAAAAGTAGCTATGGGGAAATTCTGACCCGTCTCCACACCGCAATTCCGGATTTTCACCTAGAGTGAGCTGTTGGATACACTAGAGTGTCTAGAGTCAGCCTACAGTGATATCTTAGAGCAACTAACTGCTGTCCTTACGACCACAAAAAAAAATTCCCACACAGCTTTGATGCATCTGAATTTCTAAAGAATTTTCTCAGCTTTAGGACAGATGTTGTCAGTTTGTCCACTGCCTGGAGCCAAACATACTTTGAACTGCAATACCTCAGCCATTGCTCAAAGAGAAGGGAAAAGGAACTTTTTCCAACCTGCAAAGAAAAGTTTTGCAGCAGTTTTTGCACAGGACTGTGAAGAACCACAGGTGTAATTTAATCACTTTTTTGTTCCATTTATGTTTTTTAAAGTGAAGAAGATGGGTTCGACCATGTATCGTTTTTGAAGGTGGAGATAATTTTTCTATGCAGAACACAATAAAATAAAAGCAAAGCAAACCCTTGGATGTCACATATTTCTTTGCTATGTGTATTGGATTTACCCGATAAGGTTTTGGTAGTGGAGAGACTGCAGGGATGGATTCTTTTGAGAAGACACCAGTAGCTGCCCCCATGTTTTAGCCAGCTCCAAAATGGAAATGCCGCTGGCCAGATCTGAGTCCATCAGTGGCATTGGTGGTACCTCTGTGAAAACATTGAAGAAAGGGTAAAAAAACATTGTGAAGACGCTGTGAGAGAGGAATGAAAAAATGTGAGAGAAACTGCCCATGCTGAATTTCCTGAAGAACTGAAGCTTGTGAGAAGGAGAAGCTCACAGAATCACAGAATCGTAAAGGACTGTCTCCCATGCAAGGGACACCATGCTGGAACAGGGGAAGAGCATGAGAAGGAAGGATCAGCAGAGACAAAGCATTACGGACGGACCACAACTCCCATTCCCTGTCCCATTCTCTTCTCAGGGGGAGAAGGTAGAAGAGTTGGGAGTGAAGTTGACCCCAGGAATAAGGGGAGGGCTAGGGGTAAGTTGGTTTTAGTTTATTTATATTTCTCACTGTCCTAATCTGTTATTAATAGGCAATAAATTAAAGTAATTTCCCCAAGCTGGATCTGTTTTGCCCATTGCAGTAATTGGTGAGTGATGTCCCCGTCCTTGCCTTGATCCATGAGCTCTTTTGATTG
>NW_010431092.1:28902-29130 GCF_000710305.1 Buceros rhinoceros silvestris | reverse complement strand
TGAAGAGAGGGAACGGTAGAACAGCTTTGGTGGGTACCAGGTGCCTAGTGAGGGTTAACCCACCACAGCATGATACAATCATAAAGCTTTATTTTTTCTGGTCCTGTGCAATACATTTGTCCATACATTGTGCCTTTCTTCAGAAAGATGTGTAATTGTCATAGGACTACCACTTTCAAGCTATGCTGTCACGGCAGCATAACCTGGTTCAGATAACGAGTTAGAAGC
>NW_010431092.1:21220-28736 GCF_000710305.1 Buceros rhinoceros silvestris | reverse complement strand
GCTGAACCCTACTATAGATAAATTATTCTTCTCAACCCTCAATTTCACATCTTCAAAATGGAGACAATGGCACTTATTTTCTGGTAGTGCCCTGAGGAGAAACTGTGTAAAGGTGCCAGATATTTATTATTTAACGTACAGCAACAATACTGAAGAATCTCTAACGTAAAGCAATGTCATGAAAATTTCTCACAAAGTCACGTTTCTCAATAGTGTATATTAGAAATAACATTGAGATAATGGTGATTGAACTGGTACAAACCATTGTCACATCAAAGCTGATGATTTTTAAACCTTCTTACAACGGACTTGAGAGAGAGTACCATGACACCAGTAATTATTAAATTTGGACTGGCTGAGGACACCGCTTACTGAAGTCTGCCATTGCAATCTGTCATTTATTATTTTGAAAAACCTTAAAAACACTGTAACAAGGGTTAATTTATTTCTGGTATTTTCTCTAAGGCTTTGTGCTTCAGCTATCACTTCCACGTGTGAGGTGACATGACTCTCACATGGTAAAAAGCAGCCCAAGGGCACATTCACCTGAGAAACAGTCACAGCTACGCACACAGGTACAGCGTGCGGCCCCGCTGCATTCCTTTACTTGCAAAATCATAGCCAGTGATTAATGTAACAAACAAGCATTCTCAGCTGCTCTTCATATTAAACTTCTTATTATACTTATTTTTAAAGGACTTCGGAGATTAAAAGTTGCTAAATTTTAGTCCGGACTGGTATCTGCCACTTTATCAATCAGTAATTTGGGGAATTTAAGTTTCTTCTAGACTCATTGTCTGAAGGACTGGGTAGTATAACCTCCCCCTTTGCTTCCCAGAAACACCTGTATCCTTTAAAAACCACTTGGTCTTCTTGGCTGATCAAAGTTAAAAGCAAGTTTAAGCACGTAAAGGTCTGTGACCCACACGCTTTTGATTCACCTCATGGGCCCAGTTGTAGCTAAGGCTCAAAGCATACATTAAGTGCTTTAAACATCTACTGGTGGCTCAAGACGCATCATGGCCACCTCTGCCAGGTCTGCCGTGCCCGGAGGAAGAGCCGAGAGTTGCGTGGATGGACTGAGCATGCTTGTCTGCCCCATGCCATAACGGGGAGCTGGCCTTAATCTGCTTGTAGGTGTACATTTGTACGTGATTGCTGAGCCTGGCACACACCTTTGGGTCTGAGAGTGAACTCAGCTCGCCAGAAATATAAGAGCGCAACACATTTGTTGGCAACAACTCTAGTTCACAAGGTAACCTCACCTTTTGGAGTCCACTGTCATGTTTTACTCTGGTAGTGAAACAAGGCTTGCAGCACATTGGAGGCTGGATCTAGAATGCTTAAAACTTGTATTCCCTTCTGACTGACAAGAGCGAGTTGGGAGTTTTCTTAGCTGCGAGATATTTGCTTTTTCCTAGTGATAATCTCTGGTGAATGAGTACAAGGTTATCTTCGAATAACCGTTCCATTATCTGTTGAATAGTTACAATTACCTGTCTTGATAGATGATGATGTACTACTTAACAGAATTATCACTTAACGGGTAGTTTTGTCCAAAATATCATTGGTAAACCTCAGGGGAAAGCCAGTTGTTCTGAACACACACACTCCTAGAGAGGCTGCATGTTTCCTAAATCAAACTTTTTACAAAAATATTCAGTACTTCACAGAAGTCTAAAGAAACACGGTTTTAATCAAATTATGCCATTTTTGGAAAACTGAGCTGCTGTGTTCTGCTGTGGAGAGAAAATTCAGGACAGGATGTCTTGGAATATATAGATATAGTTATAGTGCTGTTATAGTTATATCTATATCTATATATAGATAAAGATATAGTGCTGTGTGTATACAAGTAACATCAGTTAAGCATCCCTTTAGAAAGATTCAGATCTACCTTTGTTTAGGATTTGTGTGGATAAAATATGAGGATCTGTAGAGACCAGCCAAGGCTGGGAGGATCCAAAGTCAGCTGGTGGCTGTACTCTGAGCATAGAAGAGTTCGGCAAAGACGGACTTTGTACCGAAGCATGGAGCAAACCATGGGTTTAAAAACTGAACCTATCTCCATTCCCACTTCAAGCTAGGATTCTGTGCAGGCAGGACTGAGTGGGCAATAGAGGCAGAAAAGCAACCTGTCACCTGATGGTTAAAGACTGCAGTGAAAACTAGAGACACACGGACCTTGCCATGGCTCGCAAATTTCCCTCAGCAAATACCTTCACTTCAGATGTGCTTTACTGTGCCAGAGAAAAGATCTATAACTGAAAAAACTGTCCTTTGAAAGAAAACAATTCATTGAAAAAAATAGAAAAAATTATACTTAGGAACTATGTAGAACGATGGCATTGTCTTAAGAAAAAAGCATAAAAATACTTAATTCAATATTGTTTGCAAAAAAAATCTGTGCAAGTAGATCAGAAAAATTAAGTCCTAACTGCATATTGTAACACGAGTATTTTTGCAATTACTAGAGAAACAGTAAGTAAAGAAACAAGACAGATTAATTATATAATTGATCAAATGCAACCTTCCAAGGAGGAATTGATATGCTGTCATTACCGTAACAACTAATTCACATGACAAAACTGATACATGACACCTTCTTAGAAGCCGGTTAAAAATCATTACTAATCATGTCATTCTGCATTATGGCAAGCAGGATGAATAAAAGCCTATTTGTAAAACATTTAGTATCATCATTTTTCATAGTTCTCTGAATTAAATACTAATGGTCATCACAGTTAAGAGTGAAATGTCCCTGGAAATGAGAAAGCTCTGTACACTCCTAACATAAGAGAAGATTCATAGCTGTGAAAAATACAGGGTCTAGAGACACATCAGTATGATAGATAATTTTTTTCTAAACTGGAAAGTAATTCATAGTACTCATTTAAACAAGATACCAACAGGACGTCCATGCCAAAGACAGATATTAGACAGTTTTAAAGGAGAATTTGAATAATTCTATTTTCAGTGCTTTGCATTTTTATGTTTTGAGGTGATTATAAGCACTAAATTAATTGCATTACAATGACTTTAAGTGGGGCAAAATTACCATTCACCTCCCAGGAGGGGAGCTGCTTTTGAATTATATTTTTTTCATTTTCACAATCATCCTGAGGAGTTCCTACAGCCATGGAAAGGGCAGTAGCTTTTAAGAAGTCAGGAGAGGGAAAAAAAAAAACATTAGTTAGTTATCCTAAAAAGGGGGCAAAGAATGACATTTTAAAAGGTCGAATTTGGCAAATTAATTGGCAGCCCCCGATGGAGAAATAAGCCTGACTGAACAGAGAACTTTTTCACACAGTTCCAGTGCATTTTATGTCATTGTTCAATTGGCCCTGGTAGCTGCTCCCAGACTTAGAAGCCTCTCTTCTGTCAGGTGAGGAAAACGGACATTTATTTATTCAAATGAAATGTGTCAAAATTATATCAGCTTCTTAGGATGTAGGAACGTCTGGATAAACAAGGATGAGGACAGCCAACATTTTTTTGAACAGAAGTTATAAGAGCTTTAGTATATTCAGAAGAGAGTGTTGCGGAATTTCATAAGATGACAGAGACAATTTTAAAATCTAATTTTGGCACAGCATGACTCAATGATATGCCTTCCGGGTTTTACGCTGTCATCTCCGCTAAGCCCATTTTCTCTGCTTCTTATGTCATATCTTTTCAAGCAATTTTCCAGCCCTCTTTTTCCCTGGATGAAACGCAACAAAGGGTAAAATTCTTATCCTTATATACCAGAATATATATAATAGATTCAGTTTCTAAGTGACTGTATTTGAGCCTGAGACTCTGAACATACAACTCACTTATTTTAAGGAAAGAGTTCCTACACACACACTGTGTATCGTTTATGCAACCAGAATTCCACCTATTTCAATGAAATTTGTCTACTCCTAATGCTAAGAAGAAAGCATTTTTCCCCTTTTTAACAGTTTTAGAAGACAGACACGGGGCGGGGGGGAAGGTTACCATGTACTAGGATTATTCATTTTCAGTACCGAGTGTTGTTCAGTTTAACAGTTCTCCAGAGAAAAGTGAAAAAAAAGTTCTTATGAATATGCAACACTTAGAGAATTTTGGAGTTTCCAGGCCAGATGCCAAGATCCATCCTTCCCCAAAAGAAATTTTCCCAGCAAAGAATTAAATAGGCTATCATTGGAATAAACTAGAACAAAATGCAACTTTGGGGAAAACCTAGAGAGCCGCAGAAAACATCTCCAGTAATTCAGCCTTTCTCTGGGAGCCAATACTCATCTATCCCATGACCCAGTGGTTCTCAGATCTAGAGCCTAACTGTCATAAGGATGGTATGGCATGAAGAATTGCTTTGCTGGACTGTGACACGGGTAAAATATTATGGTATTCACTTACATGTGACTGCCACTGATGACTTGTACGTAAATGGCTGTAAACATTCTCTGATGGTTTTGGATAACAAAGCTATGTCAGTCATCAGAAGAACTGTGTAGAGATCACAGGTGGGAAAGATGCTGATACCCACCCTCAGCAGACTTCATTTCACTACAGGCGGGTCCCCTGTAACTGGTGGATAGGAAAAACCCTCCACTTTGACGCAGTTCAAAAGGGGTCAAACAGCAAGTTTGGTTTATACACATGATAAATAATAAAAAATTTTGTTCACATCTTTAAATTGACAAAGGGCTGGAGGAGGGAGAGATAGCTTCATTATCTGAAGGTTTTGCACTGCCAAGTTTCAATACTCTAGCAGAAAGGTTCAGCTGAGAAAGAGACGGGGAAAAAAATCCAGGAAAAATGTAGTTTGAGATTTCAGATAGAGCGTCTACCTACAGACACATCAAGAGAAAATACAGTAGAAGAATTCTTCTGGCTAATTATGAAAGAGATCTGAAAACTATACAAATGCCATCAGTGCACAGTTACCACATTTTCCATTTCTTTCTGTAATTTATTTCATTTATGTTAACCAGCAAAACAAGTTTTGTTATTGTAACTTTCTTTCCAAGCATCCATATTGACACGCTATTGTGTTCAGTGTGAAATAATTTTGATTGATGATGCTAGAGGGAGGTACCACCCTGAGTCTAATTACACCCCCACCCCTCCTTGCACTTTGTCTGCGTGCCAAAAATCTGCAATAAAAAGTGTGGCTTTCATTTGTTTGGAATGAGCAGAAGACACAAACAAAGCAGAGCTACATGGAGACAGTAGTGCTGTTTTGCTTGCCTTGCAGAAGCGAGTGGAAAGGTAGGGCTGCCAACAGCTCGGAGCACCAGCATGCTGAGACCCCAGGAGAGCATCCTGGGAATCCAATTGGCTTCTTCTCCATTATCCATTTCCAAAAGGAAAAATGTCTTCCCACCCAGCTTTTGCACGGCTAAGTGAGCCGTGGGGAACTAAACAGAATTTTTACTTCAGCGACAGCTGGGTGGCAATTTGTGCAGCTTCAGCAAGCAGCTTTCTTGTTTGGGTGCTTTAGAAAAGTGTCCCTCTTACTCATCAGCAGTAAACTCAGGCTGAGCCTAAAGCTAAATCTAACCATCCTTGTGCTGGAGCACCAAATTTCACCGTTCCGTACATATCTGAGAGACACGATAGGGCATCTGCAGGCAAATGGAGTTTGCAGGGCGATGAGGTATTGCAGCTCTGTTTGAAGTTATCCCAGCACTTTCAGACACATTCAGAGTTTGCTCAGGCTGCTTTGTCCATAAGTCAGTCTTTATTGGTATATCTTGACAGATTTGCATGCCTAGATTGGACAGAAACCCCACTTTGTTTTTCTTTTAAACTAAGAATTTACAAAACCGAGTAGTGCCAGTATTGACAGTCACGTGCGTCTTAAAGGGGCTTTTCTAGATTTCAGTATTAACCAAAAAAAATACAGACAGTGACAGTTTCAGCTAACACTCTGATCTATCTGGAGGTTTCCAAACCTCCTAAAGCTAAAGATAGCCTTTGTGACTATATCAATACACTCTGCTTTATCATTATGTTCTAAGAGTAATTACAATATGAATATGCAGAACCACTGATTTGTTCCTGAGACTACAAATACAGGAACCAGAGATTGCACAACCAAATAATTTATGGCTATGTTCACCACGTGCTCCTGCTAGCAGAGATCTAATAGCAGAGTGTTGTGATAGCTTTTTGATTTAACCTATTCTGTTCTCTTTAAAATGTACATTGTCTTGGAATTACCATTAAGCAGTGAATACTTTTCAAAGGAAATAACCAGTGGAAATCATGGAAGGTTGTTAACATCAGACTAGTCAAAAAAGCTACTGGACAAAATCAAGAACAGTAAATTGAATGACCTTGTGGTCGATTTCCACCTCTGTGTCTTTGACCTCCAGCCAAAAGATGGCACAGTTGTGAGCCAGCCAACATATGACCTAAGAGAAAGAATTGCTGTATTGCCAAATGTTGCTACCTTCAAATTACAATGAAATCATATTTGTTAAAAAAAAAACATGTTATGCAGATTTATTGACTATTATGGGCCCACAGTTATTGTTAGCTTCAGGAATTTGTTCACTCATTTGCTGTTTCTCAGAGTCCAGTAACCTTTCCTCTTACGAATGGCATGATGAACTAAAAATTTCCCATCATGAGGAGATTAAAAGTAGAGGTGCACCTTGGAAAGTTTAAAAAATCCTTTAAACGTCTTTGAGCCACTCAGTAACCATCCACACTCTGCAAGGGAGCCAAATGGTCAGAGGTGGAGGCATGCACACCGTAGGTAAGAGATGAGAAACTCGGGAAGCCATTGAACAGTGAATTTTCACAGCAGATCAGCACAAACAGATTTAGCACAGGGTTTTCTGTCACTGTGAAGTGTCAAACAAAATTTGAGAACGTTCCACAGTTTTCCTGCTCGGTGGTTTACTTGTGCTCCTTTCCTCCCCTTTTAGTTTCTGTTTACTGAATCCTGGCATGCTGCATGGCATAAAAAGTACCCTTTTATTATACTGCAAGGAATTACCTAAAAGGATTTGACCAAAGGAAATTTCGCTGACCTTAGTCTTTTGCTCCCATAGCCTTATAAAGAAATTATTCCAAAGAGCGACACAAAAGAAATAATGGATAAAATTTCCATTTAGGTAGCTAATCCCCCATGGAGCAGTGTGTCAGATTATAATGTATAAAGGGGTCATTGACCTATATCTTCAGTGATGTTCCTCTGGATGATAAACACTAAAGGAGAGTCAAAACAACCAAGCATAATTAAACAATATGCCTCGTAAACAGCTGTTTTCTGAAGGGTCAGTACATACATGCCCTTAAAAGTTCAGCATCAAGCAAAAATTACAGCCCAGTTGTACATAGCATACGGGTGCAATTTATTTCCTGGGTTAAGAGAAAAGCCTAAAACTGCCTATGATAACAGGTAGTAAATGTTGGCTTTACTATGATATCCACTAAAGTTCCCCTCATTTCTTTCTCAGGGTTCAGTAATAGTTGTTTTGGATTCATTCCCAGCAGTATCAGCTACTGGGGAAGTCAGTAAAATATCCAAAATACA
>NW_010431092.1:0-21050 GCF_000710305.1 Buceros rhinoceros silvestris | reverse complement strand
ACCCATACCACAAAAAAAAAAAAAAAAAAAAAAAAAGTTGCATTTTTCTCTACCAGCATTACATAACCCCATATCCTTTAAACTGCAAACCGAAGGGTTTGGTCTTGCTCCGCTGATGTCGGTGGGAACAGGGACAGGCAAATAGAAGGAAGGCTATGAAGAACATCCACATGCAATGCAGAAGATAGTACTCTGTCAAAAGCCCTCTTGAAATGCTGCCAATTAAGCAAGAATGAAAAATGCTCATTTGGAAAGTGAAAAGAAACAAATCTAATTAAAAAATACAAAAACCTTGAGCTTTTATAATTGTATTGCAATTATTTGACAGTGTTTTCATTTTTTTAAGAAAAGCATCACAAAGGAGTGTCTGTGATAAAGGTACAGAGAGAGAGCAGTCATGTCTTTTGTCCACGCTAACATGAAAGAGCAGGCAACACAGAACACTTGAGTTTTTCTTGTCTAGCGCTGCGTCTGGCCAGGTCTTGTTCATTTTGGAACCTTTGTTTCTATTTTTGTTTTGTTTTTCCCATTTTGAAATTATTCATTGTGTTGCTTCTCATGATTAAAGCATGTCTAGACTGTTCTCAAACTAGCATTTAATGAAAAGTAGGTTATTCTGACTGAAGGACGGTAGCTGCTTCATATGTGGTTTGGGGCTTGTCTCTCTGACAGCTGTATTAAGGCATCTATTTTTGCCCTTTCATGAGGCCTTCGACACCATCTGGGGTGGGACTGGGAGGCACACTGGCGCTCTCTTCTGCAGGGTAAGGAAAAGCAAAGGGGTAATAGCAGAAAAGCCAGAGCAGAGGTAGGAGGCATGATTTATTCTGCCTCAGTGTAAAACTACCACAAAAGAATGTATTTTTTATAATGTGTCACAACTAGGTTTGTAACAACATAAACAAAACACGCAGCAGCCGTGCCAGCAGTGATCATAAATACACGTTTAGCATAGCAGCTATAATAACTTGCACATCATCATACACGAACAAATTCTTGTCACACTCTTGTAGGTGGAAAAAAAAATATGCTCTCTAAAATGTTTCACATGAAAATTCAATGCTCCCATTACCAGAGAGTGCAGTTCTCACAGGACAAATAAGACTGCAGTCTGAAAACTATTTTAATAAATCAAAACTACATACACTGCTGTCTATATTCTCTTTAAAGGCGTATTTTGACTCTGGCTCAAAGTTTTTGTAGAGCAGATGTGGCAGTGAACATGCGTACACATTCCCTCTTCTTTCTCTGCCTCTCTTTTTAACCACAATAGACAGAAAACAAGCAGCACTTGCTCAGAGCTATCCCCAGTCCAGAAGATCCTCAAAGCTCCTTCTAATCCCTGCTTCTGCTAATAACTGTAGTAGGGAGAATAACCCAACGGAAAGCCCATACTTTAAAACAACCAGTGAATCTAATAAGAGCCGGATTTATTCTCACTTCTGCCCCAGCGTTTTCAGGGACTACAAGCACAGCAGTCCTCTCAACTCTCCTAGCCTCCATTTTCTGCTCTGTCTTCTGTCTTATTCCTCTCACTTTAGACCACAGCTCTTCAGCACCATGATTTTTGATTATCAAGGTAACTTCAGAAAAGTCAAACCTGTTCCAAATATTTGCCCCTTTACATTGTGGCATCAGTCAGATAGTGGTGCTTCCATTTCTGCATACCGACATCTCTTGTGCTTAAGACCATCCCTTCTCACTCCTCATCTGCCAGGAACTAGCAAGTAAGAGCAGCTATTTTAATTGCAGCCTCTGAATCTGGGATGCTCAAAAATGTACACAACTCCGCCCTAGAAAAATTTGATCCAAAAGTGGCTGTTCTGACAACACTTATGTTTCATCATTTGATGTAGCCATGGCAGAGCCCCATCAGATACACCACTGCTGCCCTCAAGGATGGAGCCTTCAGCTCAGTCTTGCTGGGAAGAATGCAACTGTCATTCTCCATGCGAGTAGTTTCTCCTTTCTCCTTAGTATTCTTAATCAGTAATTGCTTGTCACGGAAAGGTGTTTAAGATCTTCCCAGCTACATATCTGGATGTTGTTCCAACAATACCTTCACTTCTCATTTCTATTAAATATATATCTTACTTTTATAAAACTGTCTTTTAAGGAATTTCTCTTTCCTGATGTGGTTGGAATCGAGTAGGGAAATACACTGCTCTTCTGTGTTTTCGTCTACTGTCAGCACTTCAAGTATTAAGCATTTATTCAACCTTGTATTCCTGATTGTTCACTCCATCTGTTTAGTCCTTCTCTTTTCTCTCGGTATCCAGGGAGTCAGGGCTACAGGCTTCTGAAGTCAGTTCAGATGGTTATCAGCGATTTCTCTTTGTAATGCTCTTTGAGGTCAAATCCATTACAGCATGTGCTCAGACCGACTTTCCACACTTAACTCTGCCGGGCTTACTGTGACATACTCAGCAGTTCACCTCAGAATCTGTTATCCATAGATACAACTGATGTTAAATTTGATATAGAAAAAGAACCCGTTTCCTGCCTCTGCTTCACCTTAAAAAGTCTTCCAAACAGAGTGACAGTTTTGATGGAAAAGATAAACATGATACTAGAGGCTAATTAGTACCACCACATCCAAAATTAAATACATCCTCAAAAATTACATTCACATAACACAGAGAACAGCCACAGTCAGGAAGTTTAATCACACTGGCCGTCCCAAAGAGCTTAAGGATTGTGTTTTCTTTCTGTCATATCATATCAACCGGGAAAGAAATGTACATCAGCAAATAAAGCTCCTTAAATATTTGCAGCTGATTTTTAATGGAAATTACAGAGCCAAGATAACATTATTTTCTTATGCCCCACGGTCTTGGGTAAGGCGGTGTATATAAGGCTTTTTTTGAAATACAGGAATAGATTCGGAATCCATCACAGACGTACTAATGCTGAAACAGTCTCACGTACCTGCAATTTACATTCCGTTGGTAGATTCATACATCAGCCTTTTGCATCTGGAGGCAGGGAGTTCTTCTTCCACAATTTTCAGAGGTGTTTTTTTGCTAATCTAATTAAGATGGAGATGATTATAGTCATTAAGACAAAGACACCAATAGAAAAGGAGTGAAGGAATATCAATCCTTCAAGTGAAGTTAATGTTCTAAATTTGCATTTCCAGATTCCACAGCCTGGCAGTGACCAGGATGGCAGGGAGACTGAGACAGCTCCTATAAGCAGAGATGGAAAATGGCTCGTTCTCAGTTAAAGTATTCCAATATTCACCTGTCCCAAAAATTAAAAAAGCAGAAGTTGGGGGGGAATGAAGGGGGAAGGGGGAGAGGCTGATAAGGCTAATACACTCCATACCATGCTATGACTGTGACATCTACATTTTGGAAACAGAACTGGCTACCTATGACTTCCACAGGCAGTCATAGGGCTACTTATCCTAAAGACATCCTGCCTCTCCCTGCTTCTCTGGCCAATGGTGTGGTCATCACCACAAGTATTACAGATTTCAACACCCTCTGAGCATTCAGCATCTTCTTCCACAGCCTGGCAATCCCTTTGGTCTTTAAACAGAGGTTCCCTCTCGTTAGTCCAACAGACACTTTACTAACAGTAAGGATGATGGAAAAAGGGAGAGTTCGCGTTAACAGATAAGCTTACTTTTATCGTTTTCATTCATTTCGCACTGCAAGCTTATCATTCAGAGCTGATGTGCCTCAGCCAGGCATGCTAAAAGCTTCCATACTAACTCTGCAGCGACTTTGCCAAAAGCCAGCAGAAACACCCCAGAATGTTTTGTGATAATAGAAAGAATAAAAAAGCAGCTCTAAATGTTAGAACATCACAAAGAAAAATATGTGGCCATATCATCAAAGAACCATAAAGTTCTTCTCTTAACTATTCAGAGAAATGCCTTCGATTTTCAGGAAAAGGTGCTTTGTATCTCAGAGGTACACTACAGTAGCTTGATTACTGTCATGTAATGTGTCATTTGCTAAGATAATTACTTTTTTTTTGTGAACAGCTGAGTCAATAAATGCATAAAGTCCCTGTATTTTGTCAGTGTCTGTGTTATTGCTGCCTTTGGCTGAAGAAATTGTACCTTTTTTCTTTTCAGAAAACTTACCCAGTGTTTTCTTTCTCTTCGTTGCCACTGCTCTACTTATATTTAATTCCTCAAGGTTTGGTAGTCTGCTTCCTATTGTTTGCACTCCCGTGCTATGAAATGAGCTGCAATAGACTGGCTAATGCACTTGGTTAGAAACACTGTATCAGGTACAATTATCTGAATGAATAAACCTAAAAAAAAATCACTTTTTTTAAAAATTCAAATATTAATATACAAAAATGCATATTTCACAAGCATATCATACTCAAGTTCCTAAATAAATGTTAGGGCAGGAAGAAGGTATATTCCCTGATCTCGAGTAAGTGAAGTATTAGCTAATTCTAACTTCACTGTCTCTTCCACTTACTCAGGTGTTAGCAAAAGGTCTAAAGGAGGAGACAGGAGGCTTAGAATTTCTATGTTGGAGGATTAAAATAGATAGAGCAGGACCTGGAAGACTGGGACCTGTTTCCTGGCTTTGACATCTAATTCTTGTGTGGCCCTAAATAAAGCATAAGAAAGCCTCAGTTTCCCACATGATAAGTGAAGGTAGTGTTACTAATCTTCTCTCACCCTTGCTTTCTTTACTTAGATTTCACACTTTTCCAGACACTGTGTTTGCAAACTGCATGGAGGCTACAAATCCAGACTCTAAAAATTCATTTCAAAAAAGAATTTATTTCAGCCCATAGAAGTCCCAACTGAGCAAGATGCTGTTACATATATAACTGAAGTCAATGGGGTCACTTAAAGTTAGGGATATTCTTAAAGACTTTACTGATTCAGGGCCTTAACCTTTCAGGAACATATTGATTCATGGCTTGAGGTAGTGGTTATTTTGCTCTTTTTTTCAGTGCATGCTTATTTATAAAGATTTCCTGTCCTGAGCAGACCTTATGGCCTTTGCTGTGCTGGGTTTCTGCTCAGTAATCCCACTAGTTTATAAAGATTTCTAAATATGTAATTAAAAACTTTTACATCTGGCAATTGGACCTGTCAAGGGATTGAAATGGGAGCAACACAAATCTTTTTTGTTGAGAGCTTAACAGCCTGAAGCACAGCTGCAATGTTTGGAAAATCTGAGTGACATTCATGAATCCCAGTGCGAATGTGGGGAGTGATTGCCTTCTTCCTGGCCTTTTGCTTCCACACGCACGTAAGAGCAGTAAGAAAGGGGAGAAGAAAAGGTTTCAGATGGCATAGAAGGAACAGAAGTAGAAGGAACAGAACCTCTTTAAATGGAGCATCCCTGGGCAAGGGAACAGCTCAAGTAAACCAGCTTTTCTGATCTACTCTTCAAGACACTGAGGAATAAATTATCTGCTGCGATGTTCTAACAGTCAGCAGACCTAATTAGACACTTACTTGACAAAGGGTTGTGACACTCATCTAACATAGGGGTATCTCCCTGGCTGTATTAATGCGAGAAAAGGCTGGGAGCAGAAACTGCTCTGTATGGAGGGAGGAGTCTTCTCAGCTGGGAGCAAATGTCAGGAACAGATAGGAGGAATCCAGCGCTGCACATACACGTGGGCAGTTTTATTGTTTCAGTGCATTCCTCTTGCGCAAGGCACAGCACGCTTACATCTCTTAACCTGACACAGTCTGCATGTGTCTCCTGTTCCTAACTATCGTGTTTGCCTCAAGAGGTGATCTGAAAACTTCACTCACTCACAGGCAGGAGCCTTGTTGGTCTGAGTCTGTTCTGCACTGTCTCAGAGACCAAGGACAGTGGACTACAGGATCCTACATGAACAAGGAGGGGGGTGGCAACAGGAGGGGAAAGCATAAGGGAAGGGGAGAGAACTGTGGCCTTCTCAGGTGGAGCAGAGCATCTGGAGCAGCTGTGCTGGAACCCAAGCACAGGGCTGCCGAGGTGCTCCGCCAGCGGGCAGCCAGCAGGCTGCACAGCAGAAGCCCCTCTGCCCTCTTTCATGAATGCCAGCACTTGCTCACGAGATGAAAGCATTTACACCTTTTCAATATCCACACTGAGGAGAATGGAAATGGCCCCTGAGGTACCTGTTTTTCTGGCTTCTGTCTAATGAGAGTTGATAAATATCTGTGTGGGTGCTGTGAGCGTTGCCAGCACCCACGCTGTGCAAATTCCACAGGTAAGCAAAGAACTTGACTTTCTATTAGACTCAAGCTGGCACCTTCTACAAGCATAAAAATCCTATTTTAAAATGATGTTCATTCTCCTGCTTTCAAAAAGAGCCAAACTGGCACGTTGCAGAGATGAGAGACGCTGCCTTTCCAAACACAGCTTCTGCCATCTGGGAGTAGAGTGATGTCTTTCAGCTTAGCAGGCCAGCAGGTTCACAAAGCAGCCCAGGAGTATGACAAGGCATTTCTACCTTCAGGAGCAACAGAAATTTGCTGGTCAGCTTTGAATGGTCTTCTGCTGCTCTGTAATCCACCTGCCAAGACGTTTAACTGGCGTTATGTTTTCCAAGCACACATATATTGACTTTTCTGATAACCTTTACCTACCAAATCGTGCATGAAAACTCACTGAACAGATGCTAAAATTCTTCCTAATAGCCATTCTGCTCTATTTCCTAAATCCTACACACTGATGTTTGTTGCATATTTAGCAAAAATCTTTATAGCTGCACAGCAGATTTTGATAAATCCCCTGTGTCAGCATGAAATCCAAGTGAATCAAAAGAAAAAAAAAAAGACTTGTGTGGGGGTTATCTGTGAGCCGAGGCCAATGGCAATAGTGGCTTGACAAGTTCCTGTGCATCAGTCCGAGGCATCCATCTGTGTGCACGCCTTTCACATGAGCGTGTATAAACTGATGAGGACGAGATCAGCACAGGGACATCAAAAACTGCTCGTCAAACATGCAGCAGCTTGTTAAGCTGCCAAAGCATGATTTTGCTTCTGAGCCTGGCTGCATAACCTGTCCTGGGTTAATATCCAGAGGGTTTCCGTTACCCCTCTGTTAATAGGGGAGTAAGGTGACATTGTCTGGTACTAAACATCAGCACTCTAAGAGTCTTTTTAGCAATTATTCATATTACAGCTCCATCTGCAATGACAGCTTGGCCGTGTTAGAGACACAGCAATGCTCATGGTGGGAGAAGAAGTCCCCAGCTTAAGGGCTGGCAATTTTAAGGAAACAGGAAGATGCAGTGAGTAGAATTGCCTCACCTAACTCAGCCATATAAAAACCAGCTGGGAGCCTGAGCTAATTACTTAGACTCCCTTTGAAGTAAAAGAAAACAGCATGTACACAGAGGAGCCATTTTTCTCAGCTGTCTTAGACACTTCTTTTACCTGAGATGAATGTCTACTCCCTCCTATAAGCACAGGAGGAGCCCTAGGCGGTTAGTTTGACACCCAGCCCTTGCAGGACGGAGCGCTAGGTAAGATACCTCTCCCAACAAGAACATGAAACAGGGACGTTACGCCCATGAAGCTGACAGAGAGCTGGGGCACAGGGATATCACCATCAGCTGCCTGGGAGCTATGTGCTAGTCCCAGATTCGAGCCTAGATCATTTCAGCATCAAAGCTATAGGCCCTTCTTCTAGCCCTTCTGGTGCTGGAAAAGGCATCTCCACCGAACTGCAGGAGCCAGGGCCCCCTCTCACTGTGGTATTTCATCTGCTGCTCAGACCCAAAGTGGAGTCACCAGAGTCCCTGCTGCGCCTGCCGTTCTCCGTGAAAGATTTCCTATTTCACACACCAAGAGTGCTGATGATTCCCCACGAAGCAGAATAATTCATTATGTTTAGTAAACCAGGAGCGAGCTTGGATGCAAAATGCTAACCACTATTAACCGTGGATCAGTTGCTAAAAAACGAGAGCTGATTTTAGGAAAGGGAAGAATAATAAGTGACTGCAACATCGCCTACAATTAATTACAGTGATGGTCAGTTACAAACAATTTCAAACGATTTTTCGGTTTTAGTGGCACGGTTGATACTCACCTTCTAGCTAGCTGTGCTGACATCTCCCCAAGCAGCGAGCTGTCTCATTCATTGCTTTGTGGGCTCACATTCAGAGAGCCATTTGGCCTGCAAACTTGCTGGATTATCTGTAAACACAGTGAGAGGAGACGGTTATTGCATGAAACCCAGGGAGTGCACCTGCATGCTGATGAGTTAAATGTCATGACAGAAACACAAGACCAAGGCTCCACGCTGCCCTTTAGAAAGCAAGCGATTTACTTCTGTAATATTTCAGACAGAAAATTACAGTGTAACTTCTTGAGTCAATACGTAATTTATTTTCTACTAAATAACTAAATCCATATTTATTGCACCTCTGTTTTAATCCACTGTTGTGCTTTTCACAGGTTCTCCCTGCCCTACAGGAACTGTTCAGATCGGTTAGAATATTTGCTGTCTGAGGCTGCTGTACACCTAAAGCTGTGGAACAATAAAGGTGTTTGCACCAGGAAAAAAGCTTTCATTCCCCTCCAAAAACCCCCAAGTTGTTTGTTTTGCTCTTTTTGTTTTATTTTACCTTAAACTGAAGGAGTGGCTAGTAGCAATAAAGAACAAACTGAAGACAGCATTAACTAAAAGCATATAGCCTTTTTTTAAAAAAAAACCTGCACTGTAACTGTGATAAAAATCAACAATGCCAGTAAAGTCAGGGCTAAGCTGAAATCAAACTCCGATACTCCCGCTGTAGTTAGGAATTGCAGCAGCCCTGTTACTAAAAATACCCCCCCAGGCAATTACGGATAAACAAAACGGGTTTTATTAGGTTCCTTTAAACAGGTTCAAGTGATGTCTAGTTAGGAATTTTTACATAGAACAATAACTCGCACGTAACTGATAACTTACAACGAGGGAAAAACAGGTTTCACAAGTAAACCAGCTCAGATAGAAATGTGAATACCTTCTCTTTCCCAAGGCAAATTGAGAGCTGTTCACCGACAGCCTAGGGAGGGACGCATCCACAAGAGTACGATCTCCACTAGCCGATAGAAGAATCTCTCGCTTACAGAAACGCAAATTCTTACCAATACTGTTTAGCTGGTGTCCCAGCTTCAGTATTTCGAAGCCTCTGTTCTAACGTCTTAGAACAAGAGCGAGATTCCTTTTCTGCCTTAGCTTGTTCTCCGAGAAGAGACAGAATAAACTTCTTTTTCTTTTCCCTTGTTGTTGCTTCTCTGATTCTACTGTCTCTTCGACAAGACTCCCATTTTTATAGCAGGTTGAATGTGTACTGTAGTCAATATCAAGAAACAAGGTGAAATGAGTTTTCAACAGAACTCAGACTCACAGGCGCCTTCTCCACAGGGGTTCAGAGCCCTGCTTTGTGCAAACTTAGGGGCACAAGTACCATACGAAGGTGGAAGGATGGCTCAGATCCTTATCGGGGCGCCTGCTTCTCTCTGCCTTTGTTTCAACACAGGAAGGGTAGTTAATAACCACCACAAGCCCACAGGACACATGTCAGCATAGATGGAGCTGTGGGTTACAGCTGTGGGTTACAGCATACGACAAGGCAGCAGCACGTTTGCAAGCTGATTTCAGACTTCTGCAATGCAGACCCTAAGTGACTGAGGAGAAACTTTCTGATTTGAGGCTGATTCACTTTGGCAGTGATTGAGAGTTATCATAAGATGCCTGTTTGACCACATGTAAAATGAGATGGATTTGCTTTATTTACATGGTGGGCCTATCCTTCTTCGTAAGTGACGAGTGCCTGAGGCACAGCATATACGCAGATGATACAAAGTGGTAGTGATAGGTGAGTTTCTATGTTCTAATTTTTAGTTTTTAAAATACTATAAAAGAAAAGGCTGTGATCTTCTAGCTCCATTCATGCTTAACCTCATAAAACTTCAGTTTTGTCTCACCAGTAAATGCCATGTACGCAATATTAAGAACAGTCTGTACCACCAAGGCCACACTCAAACTGGGGAGGAAAGAGCAGTGAAGAGCAATTACCTAATCTCCCACCCAGCTCTGTGCTTAAGCTACCAAGCCATTCTTCAAACACAAAAGTAAATGTAAATTCTTACCATAAATGATGCAGTTGAATTTCTAGCATTGGTACTGTTGAAAAAATATCTCCAGAATTAGGTGTTGCCAAAGAGAGTATCCTGTTTTAATTTAAACAATATATTACTTGTGCCTCATCTCTGTGTGGCAGCTGTCTCCTAATGCAGGTTTCAGAGGGGCACATCCAAGCCGGACCTCATGGAGGCAACACGAGAATCAGGAAACATGAGCAGATTGTTTTGTTTGACCTTAAACATCTTATGCCTTTTCCAGCTCAACGTTTGTCCTCCAGGACCACACCAAGCCCTGGATTTTACACAGAAGTCCAGTTTTGCTGGATAGCTAAAGTGTCTTTATTCCATCCCATCTCCTACTCCCATTACAGAGGACAAGGCAGGATCCCAGTGAAATCCCTCGCAGCCTTGCAGATCCCAGATCACAGCCCAGGCAGAGCTGAAGCAGGGAGCACCCCAGCCCCATATGAGCACCATTTCAGACGGCAGCACAGGGTTCTTGCAGTCCCCACAGTCTGCCCTGCTCTGCTGCTGCTGCTAATCTGGAGACAATTGTTGGCAGAGGAGGCTCATGACCACTGACTCCACACTGGCTGCTCCACAAGACATACAGCCTCCAGGACAAGACGCTGTGCCTTTGTCGTGCAGACCAAACCGTGCTACTTCCCCTTCCCTTCCTGCACAATACGGGAAGGAATGACAGGGAAAAAAAATCTGAAAGCATTTTTCATAAGACATTTCACAGAACCTTCCATATGACTAATCCATGGCATCTCCATCCATCCTATGCCTCCACGCTTTCTGGAGCACTTCTCTTTTGGAAGGAGAAAAGGAGAGGGGAAATCCTCCCATATTTCTGATGTGCAGAGGTAACACATGGCCGCACGTTGTTTTTCTGCTGCATTCAGATTTCAGGTGAGAAAGCATTTCCACCAAGCTGGGTTCCAGTTTTGCTCCCACTGCTACGCCATGTTGAAGGAGCAAAACTGCGTCCCTGCTCTTGTAGGGTTCTGAGAGGGTACAGACCTCCTCCCATGAACAGTGCACGTTTACACTTTGGACTCTATGAATCTGTACAGGTTTTGGAACCCAAACCATTCCATGATTCAAGGATTCGGTGATTCTGTACAGGCTCTTCACAACGCAAACTCTGGTATGTAAATACGCACTGAAGGCTTTTAAGAGCGAATGTTATTGAAACAGTGGGCTGACAACTCAGAGCAGCAGTAGTCTGCTGTATAAATACATGCACAGGGACTGTTCCAGGTCCTCCTTCAGCACTCTCAGCATGCAAACAGAGTGCTTCAACACCCAGCGTGAGACAGTAATTTCTGATTCTTCCGTTTACAGAATTCCCCAAAGGTGGCCCTGGGCCATCTATTTTTTGGAACAATGTCAGCAATATGCACATTATGTCTGTAAAGAATAATGCTGTTACTGAAGCGCAGAAACACGAAAGCCATCTAACACACTCAGCCCAAAAGAAGACAAAACTATTTTTACCAGACAGAAATAAATCTCAAACACAGCATCTTTATATATCTACTGAAAATGCAGACATCCCCTTTGATATGTAATAGCTGTGCAGATGCAGAAATCTCCTTGGTGTTTTTCACTGCTTCCCTGGAAAATGGAGCATGATTCTCCCTCGGCTGGGTTTGCTTGCAGGCAGCCCTCGCCTCCCTCCTCTCTCTCCTCTTGTACGCTGTAGTGGCTGGCAGTGCTCTCAGGAGGCACGTGTCCTGCCGCTCCGCTGGGTTACCTAAACCACTCCTGGTACAAAAGCCCTGCAAGGAGCTGAGAACCTCAGTATTTCTCTTTGCCTTTGTTCACACCCCAGAACAGGCATGTCAATTAGACTTTGGGAAACAGGATAATGCAAGCTGCACAGGATCGTGGCCCCAGACAGCTCCTGAACTCCTGCTTCCTCGCTGCTTAAAAGGGTAGCCTAATTAATTGACTTTATTGAATCTCTTCCTGGGTGCTGGGTGTTGATGCATCAGCTAATCAAAACAGAAGTGAAGCTAGCACTTATGGAAAATGACAATATCAGGAGTAGGCAGGGCGCTTTGTGTTATGTGTCACAGCTCATAATGGAGTGCAGGGGCTGACATCTTTATTAGCTCCTAGCTCGGGATATGGTCCTGTGTGAGTGCCTGCCTGTGTCACAGGGAAAAGAAACAAAAAGCAGATGTGTAGTGGGTAACCTTAACACCTTCATAGAGTACACAGTATTTCTGTGTACTATAGATTTAAAAGCTATTGTAAAATAGATATGCAGAGTTTTAAAGTATTTTGCTGTACATGGACATCGGTGTGTAAAAAGCCTTTAAAAGAGTTATACTTCAATGGTGTTTTACTGAAATTCTTTTTAAAATTACATATTTGTAAGCAGTTGGCTTCAAAAAGGTTTTAGAGATTCTGATGGTATAATGAGGTCAAGCTGCAATCTTGAAGAGGAGTGCAGTATAAATGAACTAAAGAAAACTAATTTCAACCATTTCCTATAGAGCATAACTAGTAGAATGTACCCCCTCCAAATGCCAAAAGAAAATGATCAGCAAAGACTATTCATTTAAGACCCACCACAGAGCTAAAGACAAGGGTACATGCTGCTTTTTTAAAATGTCAGAAATCCATTTCACAGTGTTAATGATCTCTCAATGCCCACTTCATGTTTAATCAGGGAACTACTAACATTTTCTCAGAAAAATAGCCTGCCTTTGATGTTTATCATAGCCGTATGCTGTTCAGTTGGGTGAATCAAGTGTAAATGAGAAAATTTTGAAAATCTGAACAATATGACTACTCAAAGCTAAGCAAACACAGAACCGTTCTGTGGGGTCAAAGTAAAACTGAATATTCACTCCAGGGAGTATCTAGCCGTGTCATCTGCCTTGCTGCCATTTTAGCCCATTATCCTGCAAAAGTCTTCTATAGACATGTCTCCTCTCATTCCAAATTATCTTACTAAGGACATTGGTCACAACATTCACTGACTGCCACAGGAGCAAATTCTCTGGTTTTCTTTTATTAATCTATTTGTTTCTGAAAGTGAGCTACTGCAAGCCTAGACTAAAACCACACCTGCTTCAGTAGACACTGTGCAAGTATCTCCTTACAGCTCCACAGATTTATTTCCATACTGACTTAATGAGCATTTCTTCTATTTAACTTCTAAGTGCCCATAAACCAAGATGAAGTTAGCTAAATACCATGAAGGATCCATGGTACTTCAGCTGAGACCAGCAGACGCATTTAACCACTGACCTCGAGCAGGCACGAGCTTCAGATGTTGGAGTAGAAAGACTTAAGGAATTTACGCTCTGCTTTTTTAAAGGATGTGAATTTACTTAACAGAAAGCACTTCGAGAATTAGATAAGACAGTCTTATGAAACCAAAGGTTTCTGATAACATAGCATTCTTATCCTCACACTGTTCTCAGAAATGCAGTAGCTCCGATACTGTGAGTTTTATTAGCAGTTCATGATGCCTTTTTTCCTTTTTTTTTTTTTTTTTTTTTTTTTTTTTTTTTTTTTTTTTGAACCTATTTCTAAAGCTTAAGATTTAATCTGGGAATTATTTCTAAAGAGAATTGTGGTGATTGATGCAAATACTAGAGACTGCATGATTTTAGGGTTCTTTTGTTAGACGCTGTGTTAGAGCAACATCTAGTGGCACACTAGCTCTGCATCCTCCCTCTCGTGATGCAGGAATTACAGTTGTAATTAGCTATGACAGGTTCATGCATAGTCATACACAGTCCAGGAGACGTTATTCCCAGCCAGTCTGGGGAACCATTTACACACCTTTGCAGCATTTTCATTACATTCAGAGTGCAATAATTAAATAGCTTGAACTTTATCTCTTGAACTGACACATTTATTAAGAACTGTTGAGTACCTTAAGTTGTTTGGGGTTTTGTTTGGATTTTTTTTGTCTTAGTTCGTCCAAAAGAAGTGTATTTTCTGTATAAATTTCTGCATTCAAAAAGGAAAAGTATACATGAACTTTCTTTCCAGATAGAGCACTTGATTTCTCTATTTCTACGGCAAGGAACTATTTGCACAAGCTCTGGCACCCCGACTCAAGCAGTTGTTATTGTTCCCTGTAGTCTCCTTGATTTCAATAGGTATCACCCCTATTCAAATGATTTCACATTAAATCAATTTCAATTATGTGCTTGAGGAGCTGTGTTTGTACCACTGTGGCAAAATTCCTTCAGTCCCTTCGAGCTGCTTTTCAAACATTCTCAACACAGAAGCTGCCCTGTAAGTTGTTCCGGTTTGCTCTATAGTCTCCAAAGAAGAAAAAAAATAAAAATTGTTATTTAAGACACATTCAGTACTACTCAGGAATTAAAATCTGAGAGAATGTTATTTAAATAAAAGGACTGAAATAGCTCAGAAAATAAATAAAGATTTCACAAGTTAAGTTTGCAATAATGAGTAAATTCAGTCTTCTTAAAATGACCTAAAATCATTATAAATTAGTTAAAAGCAGCACATAAGTCAAATCTTTTTGTAAGTAAGTTTTTACAATAGGTAGAACCACCAAACAATAAATAATCATCAAGTATTTCTGAAGAAAATAATTTCAAAATAAAGCAATGATGCAAGAAAAAATCCAGTAATTAGGTCAACCGAATTTCTTGCCTCATGACAGAAATCACAGCCGAAAACACTTGGTGTATTAATTCTTGCCTACAAGTGCCATATAGTCTATTTTTTTAGCAACAGTATTGCTTTTCTGTTGCTTTTCATGATTCTTCATTTCAAATTCAGCCCAACAGAAAAATTTTTAACACCATGTTCATGTGTTTGCCACAAACGAAACAACCCATGACAAACATCAGGCCAACTCAGTGACTGAGAAACACTGGACTGTCTAAGGGGAAAGAAAGGGAAAAGAGGGTACCAAAGTTACAGGAACCCTCTAGATAAAGAGAAGGCTGTAGGACTCCTCCTCCACCACAGGATGCCAAGTGATCACAGGCAATATGATGAGGGAAGGAGAGTCGAGTTCCTTAACTTCACTAGCAAGCCCAGCTCTCATGGGCACTCCTCAAGAATAAAGACGACTTATTCATTCTGTAATTGTAGCAGAATAGCTATGTGAACAACATTTTTTAACTGCAATACATTATCAAATCCACTATGGTCTGAATGGAAAGCTCAGTGTCATCCACATCATTCTGGCATGCTACATGATCTCTACGAAACCTTGGGAAAGTTTCAGTTCATGCACATATTCAGGCATGCTTTTAAAAACTGACATTGTCTCTGCCCTGTGATGGAAGAGAGTAGTCACCCACCCAGCTTCAGCCATCTAATTTAAGCAACTGTTCTCTCTAGGTTCTTGCCAATGACCAGTGGAGAGAGAAACAGGTTTTTCCCAGAGGCGGTTCAGACCACGTACATCAGAGCTCTCTGGAGACCCTGACCATCGAAAGAGTTTGGGTAATAGGTGGATCGTATCCACTGCCTAAGACAGGAGAATGTGAACACCTCCTTAAATCTTTTCAGATTCATTCAGCTGCTTATTATGAGCTATTGTACTTGAACTATTTGAAGTTTAAAACTTGGTCTGATTTGAAATATTTCCCTTTCTTCCTATCTGGACAAGAATGTGGGATTTACTTCATATATTTAAATAAGACACTTTTATAACCCAAAGGCAGCTGGAAGGATTCTGCTGAATCAAAATATTCTCTCAAGTGCGGAAAGCTACATCATAAAGGTGAACGTTACAGGAATTAATGAAAGTATAGAACCAGACTTTTATAACTGAAACTGATCTGAAGCCTCCGGATGACCTCTCTGTGAAGCACTGGGTTGAAGCCGTTTTCAGATATGCCTCTATTTAAACACATACTGAACGTACACATCTTCAGGAGTTGAATTGCTGGCTCTGACAAATTTGTAGGCAATTATAACAATATGGGTAAAGGCACTCTGAGAATATGTAACTACTACAGCTAAATGCATTGAGAAGTCTTTCTGCCAAGTATTATATTACAATCCCTTCACCTTTTCAATAACTTATTGTAAGAGGAAACAGTATTTAACCTCCTGCAGCCTTCAGTATCTAGGAGAATTTGCTAAATTGCAACCTTATCATAGTAAATTCGGGATTGCACCATTTTCCTCAAGATCATTGTCACCAGCTTAGCTATATCTGCGCTATTTTCTTTCCTTCTCACAATGCCACAAGAGATCAAAAAAGTCTGATGTCCACTAGACCCTGTGGAATGATTAACTTCTTCTCTGTCTTACCCTGTGTCACAAAGTTTAGTGACCTAACAATATTATTTCCCAGATTTGAAGCCTCAGTAACAGACAGGTTTTGTTAAAGAGTTTTATCCAATGGAGTAAATAACTGATGAAAATAGTACATTATTGATTTTCAGAGTTGGATTCTGATGGTCTGCAAAAGAAATATATTACATAAAATCCGGAAGAAACAACAGTCTGAACTTGGCCATTAGCAATAATCTAGGAATAGCGTTAATGTATTTAGTGACAATAACCATGCAGCAAAACTTTCCTGAAGATTAAAAACAGCTCTGATTTACTGAGTTGGTTAAGACCCAGAGCTGGCAAATGTTGAGCTGCTCCTGATGGGCACCAACTTCCCATTATACTATGAAAAAATCACCTATTGATAGTCTTGTAAATTCTGCATAAAGCAGCAAAACACTATAGTTATGTGCATTGCTTCTTAGTATTTAATCTTTCCTCATAAAAATCCAGTAAAATTATAAATAAAAAACAAACAAAAACTAAAGCATGACAAGACCAAAGAGCTCCCATGACTTTGGTTGCAAGTCACTGGAAGATCAGATCATCTGAATTTCAGATTTCAATCAGACATGGAAAACAGGATAGCAGAAGTTCTTATTGACTGAAGAATAATGGAGAAAAAATAAAATCTGAAACTTTATAGTACACGTGGTACACTTGCTGATGGTAGAGCTATTTGCAGGATGAAACTAAGGAGACCTCAGTCATATGGGATTTTTAATTCACTACATTCACCAATTTGAAAGAAAGTATTCTTATTTGTTACTCTGAAATCTGTAAACTTTCAAATATTGTCCTGAAACTGAAGCAATCAGTCTCTCAAAAAAAGATTGTTGATTTATTTACACTTTGCAGGAATATAGAGGAAAATTTCTTGGTGTGTCTTACTTGATCCTTCTCAAAAAAGTGTGAGACCTAAGAACAGAGTCACCCAGCACAGCATTTTTTGCTCATGACTTTCAGAAATACAAAATCAACACATCTGGCAGTTGGAAGGACAGAAATAGAAAAGACACAGGAGGGTTTCACCTGACAACAGCCACTGAAGACAGAGAACAGAAGGATAAGAAGTTGTCCAAAAATATCAACATTAAATAATAAATCTCAGGTGCTTGTTAGGAAAAATTGAACAGATGATGAACAGATAGAAGGATCACTGGTAGGGGGGTGTAAATATTTTGAGGTGAAATTTTGATTCACTCTTACTCAAAATTTGAGTTCAATCAAAAGATTTACAGGATTATTTATTTCCATTTCATCTCAAATACCACCACATGGTTGAGTCCAGAATAATTTTAAATAAAGCTCAGAAGGTTTAGGGCAGCTTTTCCAAGTGCACAGATCTTCTCAAGGAAGCACTTTCAGAGCTGAGGGGCTCAGCTCTGCTGCTTGCTGCGCGCTCAAGGGATGCTCAGTCACAGCTGACCATAATGGTTGGCCGACTGTATACAGAAAGAAACCTGTGCAAACCCTCAGATTAGTTTTCAGAAGTAACAGATGACAGACAGGGTTCTTTCAGTATACAACCTGGGATGCCTGGAAAACACCTGATTTTCAGAAAACCTTGTATTTTCTACATTGTTTGATGCGTCACAACTGCACACGTAAAATTCTGAGGCCTTTTTGGTATCTTGTTCTACATAGCCCCACTCAAAGAAGGTATCGTGGGATTGCTTCACATCCTGCATCTTGAAGCACAAGCAAGCACTCACTACAAAGTATGGAGCACAACTCCTGAAGCAAAACCTCACTCACCAATTTATCAGGAGAGTGTCTCAGGGAAGAGTATTGAAAGAATAACCTTCATTTCAAAACATGATCGTAAGTTGCTTCAATAAGCACAGAGGTTTTAGTATTAATGATAGAGAGGTGATGAAATTCTCATGCACTAAGACAAGGTTATAAATTTATGTCACCATCTGACACAGTTATTTGGAAACATCTAATAAAATAATATGTATTTAGTCATCTAACTGGAAATAATGATTGATGCGGTAATCTCACTCAGATCTACTCACTACATAAAATCCGGTCGTGGCCAGTAGTGTGTATGTATATATATACACACACATACACACATATACTCACTTGATAGCTGTTAAATGCAAAGCGTGTTTGCACGTATACATATACACAAAGGTGAGAGAATGAGGCCAGAAAAAGTATATCACATAGCCATATCTTTAAAAAAAGATGTCTTGTTCAGCTGCCTGAATGTCAGCAGCATGTCCAGGTGGCCAAGAAGGCCAACAACATCCTGGCTTCAGAAATTTTGTAGCCAGCAGGAGTAGGGAAATTATTGTCCCCCTGTAGACGGCACTGGCAAAGCCACACCTCAAATACTGTGTTCAGTTTTGAGCCTCTCACTACAAGAAGGACGTCGAGGTGTCATGTCCAAAGAAGGGCAGGAAATCTGGTGAAGGGTCTAGAGCACAAGTTTTAGGAGGAGCAGCTCAGGGAACTGGGGTGCTTTAGCCTGAAGAAACAGAGGCTATTATTCTGTAATTCTATGACTATTATTTGCTTGATCTGGTTGTTTGTGTCTAACAGACTCAGCTAAGCTAGTGTTCTGCATTTATAGGAATTCTAGTAAGGTGGTGTAAAGTGATGTTGAATAGGCCTGAAAGCCATCTACTCAGTTCATACTCTCACAGCAATGCTCTATAAAATGTGGAGTTTCATCAGCTCCTGAATTGAAAAGATTGATTTGCCTGTCATGTTGAATAGAGCCTAAAAGAAGTTTAAGGAACAATTGACCCTGAGTAGAGCTGCAGCAAAGTCTTCTGGGCATCAAGCAGAAGGCAGCTCAAGATTTCCAAGATAACTCAAATTGGTTTAGTTATGAAAAACAGCAACATAGCTCACTGTGGGCTGAAAGACTCAGGGGATTTTCATAATTAAGAGAAAAGCTTCTTTAAAAGCTGTGTTTATATAAATACAGTTAAATCTCCACTTGTATATGCTTGGCAGAAAAATATCAATACAGATTTGGTTTTGCACTATTTTCATTCTTATTTTCACTTTTAAACACAGTTCCTCAAATTTAATCCACGCTGGGGTTCTTGCTGAGTGAAAAAGGAGAAGTGAACCAGTGCTGGCATCTCAGGGTGGGTGTGCATGGTGGATACGCATCCTTGCCAGCACTTGATGATGCGCGGTTACACATCTCAACGTTGTAATGCTGGCAGGGGTGGGAGCGGGGGATCCCTGAAGGACACAGTCAGAGCACACAATAAGCAGCAGGATTAAGCTTCTGCTGTCCCCTTGCACCTCTCTGCCCATGCACACCTACAAATCACATGACTAGAACACCTTCCTCCCAAAAATTGAGACCTCGGTTAAGTCAGTAACTAAACAGAATAGAAGGTTTTGAAGGCTGTTTCTGGCCACTCCCTTTTCAGGCAGTTTCAAACTTTTGAATTCGTAGGCGTGCAGAGACCTCATCTTATGTGTCTGTACTAAACACACTGGGGTCATCCCAGACATTTCACAGAATCACAGAATTGTTTTTGTTGGAAGAGACATTTAAGATCGTCTAGTCCATCCATTCACCCTGCACTGACAGGTCACCTCTGAGCCATGTCCCTCATGTCTTTTAAATACCTCTGGGAGGGGACTCAGCTACTTCCCTGGGCAGCCTGTTGAAAAGCTTTGCAACCCCCTCTGGAAATTTTTCCTAATGTCCAAATCTCCCACGGCACAACTTGAGGCTATTTCCTTTTATCCTGGTGCTTATCACTTGGGAGAACAGACTGACCCCTGCCCTGCCACAACATCCTTTCAGGTAGTTGTAGTGATGAGATCGCCGCTCAGCTTTCTTTTTTCCAGGCTAAAAAAGTCTTTTAAAAGTGATTCCAAAGTCTTTTAAAGTGATTCATACTAGAAAGAAAACCCACAGCTCCCAGATGGCCCCTTGTGATGCATTTGTTTGATCCCGGTTAGGGATCACCGTATCCTAGCATGTCCTGGGAACACAACAGCTCTGCAGGGCTGTGAGAGCCTTGTGTCCTCATGCTACTACTACTTACCGTGCCACGTTGTCAACAGGGTCAGAGGGGCCGTACATGAGATGTTGGACGGCAAAGCATCTAGCCACTGGCGTACTGGGCTGAGCCATAAGCTGCTGGTAGACTTGTCCCCCACCAACTGCGGCAATTCCCTCCCGGAGGCAGATAACCTGGATGAACACCTTACAGAAACTTCAACAAATGACACAGTAAGCAGCATCTGCTACGGACAGGCCTAAGAGAAGAACGTGGGCATATCTTATAATGTTTCGTGTTTATCACTGAAAATTACAAAGTGAGAAAAAATTGCTGGAGGGTGCAACACGATGGATGCAAAAACCTCTCCTCTGAGTTGAGGTATTGAACGAAGAATTACAATTGGATTCATGTACAATGGGATTGGGGTGAGCTGAAAAGTGTTTTATCAGGTAGAAATAGACAGTTAAACTGAAATTTGAAGACACGTCCATTCCTCTGAGATTGCCATTAAGAGTAAAGTCAAATGAAAACCGTATTGATAAAGCTTAAATATTTAGATGTTTCAATAAATTTAGACTTTTAGACCACCCCAAAAAATTACCAATATAACAATTATCTGTTAATGGTGCAGAGAGCAAACCTAAACTGGTGCACTTATTATATAACATTTGTTATTTAATATTTGTATATATATAAAT
>NW_010431091.1:25272-26461 GCF_000710305.1 Buceros rhinoceros silvestris | reverse complement strand
CCTCGGTATCCGTGTGCTGTCACCCCAGCAGCTCCACGCTGCCCCACTGCGCGGTGCTGGTGAGAGCCAGGCATGTTGTGCCCATCCGTGGGACTTCTGCGTGCTGGTGGCAGTGCGAGCACGGGCAGTCCCATGTTTCCATCCAGCTGGTTTGCCTGTGGAGCACGAATTTCCAGGGATGGTCTCTGTGTCTTGAGATGAAGCCGTTTCTCTAGAAATAAGTAAGATTGGGTTGGAAGATTGTGTTTAAGCAACTAGGGGCTTCCTCTGCTCTCCATGCAACACCCTGGTGCCCCAAGTCTTCGTACTGCACACCACCACGGGAGCTCTTCTGAGGAGCAGACTCAAACACACTGGAAAACGTCAGCAAAAGCCTGGGCTGGGACCAGCCGACCTCTGGCGCGGCGCCGGGCTCCAGCCGACCTCTGGGGGTGTTTCACAGCCAAAGATGGAGCAAAACGGCAGCGCCCTCTCCCTCCTCACTCTTCCAGTCTCAATGTCTGTGGTCATCAAAGCAAACTGCTGCTGCAGGCAGGGACCTCTTGCTTGGTCAGCAATGGTGCTGGGAAGGGTTGTCACCTCCCTCTGCTTCCTTTCCAAGAAGAATGGCTACGTGGAATTTTTGGACCCAAAGTGATGTCTGGGTGAAAGAGCACTGGGGAGTTCAGAAGAAAAACCAGCTCCGGGCAGGGGGAGCAGCCGGCGTCTCCCTGCTGAGGAGGAGAACAAAGCCCCACCCAGCCCAGCACCTTCTCTCCAACGTTGGGCCGTTATTGGTGGCTTAAGAAAGGGTCTGCACTGGCCTCCAGCGAGCAGGACCTGCTCCGAGCCCTGCTTCCTGCTGGTTCGTTCACCTGGGGAGTTAACAACCTTGCGCATGTTGAAAGGAACAAGATCTCCCGGGTCTCGCAGGTTCTATTTAAAAGGGCGTTTAGAGCATTTTAGACCTGAAGATCATCAGGTCACCTCCGGTGTCCCCCGTAAGAGATGGTCGCGATGCGTTGACTCTACCAGCAGCCCACTCTCAGCAGACAAGCACCAGGGACTGCCCAGGCCACCGCTGGGCTCCTCTCCCCAGGCTGCTGGAAGAAATGTCTCATCCAAAGGCTTCACCTTTCCAGTCCTGTCTTGTCTGTCAGGCTGAGCCCGGGCGAGCATGGCTGCAGCCGCCCCCCTGTCCCAGCCCCTC
>NW_010431091.1:24244-25112 GCF_000710305.1 Buceros rhinoceros silvestris | reverse complement strand
CAGTGCCCTGGGGTCCGTCCCCTCCTCACCCCCCGTTCCCCTTCCTTCCCCAGCTGCCATCCTGCATCCCCATCCTTTCCCAGTCTTTCCTACAAAATGGGCAGCCCTGGCTTCTTGGAACACTGTGGCCAGGTATCTGTAAATGAGGGTGTTGGACACCAAGACCTGGACTCCCACCACCGCTACAGGGCTGGATCTGGAGATCTGGAGGGGGTTTATGTCCCGCTCCTTTGCCCAGCCCCAAACCAGGATGTTTATAGCCACAGACTGAGCAACTCCCCCCTCTGCTGCTTGAAACACTCACCCCAAGGGCACAAAGTCCCCAACCCCTTCCCCTGCCCGTCCAGGGGTCCTGCCTTGGCCTGGCCACCACTGCCATCTCCTGGCTGAGTGACCCCCTGCGCCGGGAGCCGCAGCTGATTGCAGAGCTGAATTCTTCACTGCCCAGCAGCAGTTGTGGGGCAGGCAGGGGGAGTCCCTTCCCCAGGGTGGGTGCTGTGGCCCTGTGGTCAGGGAGCAGATCTGTCTCTTTGGCTCCTACTGTGTCCTGGTGGAGCCCTTGCACCCCCATGTGTGATGGGAACTCATCTGTACCAGGGCTTGGCCAGTCCCAGTTGAGCTGAAAAGCATCTTCCTTACTAGGTTCAAGGGGATAAATTCACTTCTGTAGAGCTGGAAGTGTGGAGGACCCAGCCCTGATCCCAAGGGGTGGTGACAGAGTGCTGCCACCACACACAGACATGAAGATGAGAGGAACCGTCCTCCAGTTGCACCAGGGGAGGTTGAGGTTGTCCCTGAGGCAGAATCTCTTCCCCGTTGGGGCTGTGCAGGGCTGTCGCAGGCTGCCCAAGGCAGTGGTGGAGTCCCC
>NW_010431091.1:10344-24142 GCF_000710305.1 Buceros rhinoceros silvestris | reverse complement strand
GTTGGATTCCCCAGGGCTGGAGGGGTTCCCCAGCCGTGTGGAGGTGCTGCTGAGGGCCAGGGGGCAGGGGGGACCTGGCAGCGCTGGGGATGGTTGGACTCGGTGATCCTTTCCAAGCTAAAGGATTCTACGAACAGGGAAGCTCCGTGTCCTCCCACACGTCTCCACACCGGTGCCTGTCCTCCCTTGACTTCTCCCGCAGCTCGGGGTCCAGCGGCCTCTTTGTATCCTTAAAGCACTCGGCAAAGAACAGACACAAAAATATCTGGCAAAGGCTTTAATTCTCAGGAATCATCTGGATTTGACAGCGGGGCTGGTGCGGCAGCCCGCGGATTACGCTGGGAGAGCTCCCACCTCTCGCAGGGAATAAAGGGGAAGTAATAAACATAAGAGGATTCTGAATACTGCAGCGGTTTTTGCTGCGGCGCGGGGAAGCGAGGACACCAGTCTGCCCAGGGTAATCCCGAAAGCTTGCGCTGATGATTTTTACATTACAACAGCCAGAGACGTGGCAGCTCCCGGAGACAAAGCCCGGCCCCTGTTTGTGCAAGATGCAGCAGAGAAGAAACCCCCATCGATCAGGTCCCGACTGATTCAGGATGACTCCTGGAGTCCCTCAGGTGTCTGCAGCAGAAGCTCCAGAAACCATCAGTCATCTTCTTCCTCCTCCAAATGAAAAGTGCAGCTGGCCCTGGCAGAGCTGTCAGGTGGGCATCCAGCCTTGCTCCCAACCACCCCTGGGCATGCAGATGTCCTTCCCTACAGGCTGTGGCATCCTGCAGATGTGATGGGTATCGATGTGTGTTCCCCCTTCGTGACCTGCACAAGGGGCCACCCTTAAGAGGTGGCTTAAGCAAAGTTGACTTGCTGAACATGTCCTTGAAGAACAAGCACGAAACCCCAGGCTGTGGCATCCTGCAGATGTGATGGGTATCGATGTGTGTTCCCCCTTGTTGACCTGCACAAGGGGCCACCCTTAAGAGGTGGCTTAAGCAAAGTTGACTTGCTGAACATGTCCTTGAAGAACAAGCACGAAACCCAGCTCCCTGGTCGGTATGGTTTTCACCCCACCAAGGGTCCCTCAGGTACAGCCAGACTTGTCGCTGCTGTGTCACGTCAAGTGCCTGCTCTACTGGAAACCCCAGTGATGGGAACAGCCTGTGGGACAGCTGGGAGGGTGATCCAGGAGCACATAGTTGCTGTGCTCAGCACTGAGGTGGAGCTGTTGGAGGGGTGCGGTAGGTGGGACTTGTCCTGCTCCTTGCGGATGCGTCACCAGAGCAAGTCCCTTAGGTGTCTTCCTTCATCAGTGGAGATTTGGACCATGTGGTCCATGGTGTGATTGCTGAAGGAGGGGGTTGAGTCCCCATTTGGACCTTGACCGTTTCTGCAGATGGAGGAACATGCTGCCCACCCTGTCTCTCAGCTCAGCCCTTTCCTGGTTTGCCATCCTGGCAGGTGAGCACCCGAGAGCTCAGACGCAAAGACGATGAGATGCGGAACATCCGGGTCTATGCCCTCCTCCACGTGGGGGCCATCATTGCTGTGGACATCTTCTTCCATTTCTTCTACATCCTCACCCTCCCTTCCGACCTGAAGTTCGTGAACCGCCTCTCGGACTGGTCCTTGGGTGAGTGGCTGTGCTTGGGCAGGTTCGCTCCTCTACTTCAAGGCAGCGGTGAGTGATTCAGGTCTCCATCCATCCCCACGGAGAGGCTTTGGCACTGCCTGTGTTGGACAGGTTTGAGTAAAGCCCCTCTTCTTCCAGACAGCCCTGGAGAGCAGGTGGTGTTTGTCTGACGTTCTCACAGTGTAAATTGTTTAGCTTGGAGTGTAAGAGGCTGGACCAGAAGGGAGATCAGCACCTCCAAAAAATCAGCCCCATGCTGTTGCAGGAGTGTCTGGTACCTCAGATACCCTCACAGGTGGCCACCCATTATGTGAGCCACCGAAAAGGCCCCAGGGCGCAGGTTGAGAGCAGCTCAGTAGAGCTGTGGCTGCTGTCTTCAGCTGCCTGGTGGACGGTTGTAGAGAAGGTGAAGTCTTCCTGGAGGCTGGCAGGGAAGAAGCAGGACACAGCAAGCGAGGTGCAGCAAGGCAAAATCTGATGGCACCTCAGGAAATTTTTTCATAGGGTGGTCAAACACTGTAAGAGGTGCCAAGAGGAGTTACAGATTCTCCAAAAATAGAGATATTCAATGCTTGAATGGACAAGGGCCAGAGCAACCTGCTCTCCATTGAACTTTGACCATGGACTGGACTAGGGACCTCCAGAAGCCAAACTCCAGGGTGAGTAATGGCAGCAGCGCTGGCGTGCGGCTGGCAGCTGGATGGAGGATGGCGGCTGGCAGCTGGATGGAGGATGGCAGCTGGCCAAATTCATGTCTGATGGCACCATTTGAGATGCCATGGGGTATCTGACACCCACATGGGCAGAGGATGGAGGAGCCTCAGGTCTCTCCAAAGTGGCAGCTGGATGTCAGGAGAGAATTCTAATGCAGCTAGAATGGCACTGGCATTGATTTAGGGTGGCCTAAGAGACCTGGATGGACTGACCAAGTGTAAGTTCTGAGCCTTCTGAGCTCCTCTGCTGACTGTTTTGACCAGATCTGCATGGTCCGCAGAGGGAGCTCAGGTTCTGCTCACGCCGAAGCACTGTGTGGCCCTTAGTCTGTAAGCTGAATCCCACCAAGCTGGTAGGAGTCAGCTTCTGTTTTGGTAGGAAATGGGAATCTTTAGAATTTGTTCCTGCAGGGTTTGTCTTCCAGTGTCAGACACCTCTTCAAGACAGAGGTTCTGGCCCTGGCTCAGCTGTAGCACCAACACCCAGGCCACAGGGAGATGGGGGGGCGGGCATTTCGATGGAGGTGTCAATAAAACCTCGGAGGTCAGTGTTGAGAACGGTGATGAGTTCATCATAGGTTAACAAGCCTTAGAGGGAAGGAATGATCTTGCACTGGAAGAAATGAGATCCATATGACTTCATGGACTACCAAGACCAATAAACAGTTTGCTCCCCAATACCCCAAGAAAATACTGTCCTTTGGTTCTCGCTTCTTAAAAAGCTACTTAGTTTTAAAAGCATTGCTGAGCCAAGACACCATGAGACTGTCCTCTGGATGTCATGTTGGTTGCAATAGACAAGCTGTTCCCACAGGACACGACATCCCCCGAAGGGGGACAACCCCTGCCCCAAAGGTGATACATTTTGTGTTCCTCTTCACCCTTTGACTCTCGTTTTTGCTCCAGCTGGCCTGGCATACTCCAATTTGGTGTACGACTGGGTGAAAGCTGCTGTCATGTTTGGGGTCATCAACACCATCACCAGACTGGACCACCTGGACCCACCCCAGCCTCCAAAATGCATCACGATGCTCTATGTCTTCGCGGAAACGTGAGTCACGTGCATGAATGACGACAGCATGTTTGACATGTTCAAAATGTGCATGGGGGGAGGACACCTGGACTGTGCTTCTGAGCAGCCGGCCGATGAGTTGGAGACGGCCTGCAGTGAACAGTCTCCTGAACCTCTAGTCTAACCCTGGCCATAGCCCAGGGAAATGGGCTTGACAGGAAGCGATGAGGGAAGAGGTTACAACCACATCGACACAACCAGCAGGGTGCCCAGGTGGCCAAGAAGGCCAATGGCATCCTGGCTTGTCCCAGCACTGGTGGGGCCAGCAGGAGCAGGGCAGGGATGGTCCCCCTGTACTGGGGGCACTGGGGAGGCCACACCTGGAATTATGGGTTCAGTTCTGGCTCCCCAATCCCAGAAGGACACGGAGGGGTTGGAGCGTGTCCAGAGAAGGACAACGGAGCTGGGGCAGGGTCTGGAGCACAATGCGCTAAGGAGCGGCTGAGGGACGTGGTGGGGTTGAGGCTGGAGCAAAGCAGGCTCCAGGGAGACCTTCTGGCTCTGACAGCTCCCTGACGGGAGGGTGCAGCGAGGTGGGGGTCGGTCTCTGCTCCCCAGGAACAAGCGCCAGGATGAGAGGAACCGTCCTCCAGTTGTGTCAGGGGAGGTTGAGGTTGTCCCTGAGGCAGAATCTCTTCCCCGTTGGGGCTGTGCAGGGCTGTCGCAGGGTGCCCAGGGCAGTGGTGGAGTCCCCATGGCTGGAGGGGTTTCCCAGCCGTGTGGAGGTGCTGCTGAGGGACAGGGGGCAGGGGGGACCTGGCAGCGCTGAGGGAACGGGGGGACTCTGTGATTTTAATGATCTCTTCGAACCAAAACAATTCTGTGATAGTTGGACCTAGGAAGGAGCGTGGAGAACTGCTGTGAACAGGGTTCAAGACGTAACCCCTCGCCAGGGGACTGGCTGACTGCTCTGTGGGAGGGTCTCCTTACGCTGCGTGTTTTAACGTGCTTTTTATCATCCGCATTTTAGGCACTTTGACAGAGGGATTAATGACTGGCTGTGCAAGTAAGTGTCCAATCAACCACCTCTAGTCGGTTCAGGGTCTTCTCCTTCATCACAGAGCAACAAATCTTTAAGTCCTGTTCATCCCAGAGCCGAGGTGTCCTCTCCTCCGGGTGAATTCTGCTAGGGCATGAAGTCATGTTTGGTCAGTTTATCCCTAAGGCCACTGAATCAATCACCATAAAGTGCATCAGGCACCCCCTAAAGTTGGGAATAAGAGGGTCCTGTCCCAGATATCCCTTTAAATCTGGTGGGTTTAGCGTTCCCTAAAGGGAGGAAGAGTCAGGGTCATATTCCACAAGGAGGAAAGGGGAACTGAGCTCAGGTCTCTCATATCCAGGGTAACAAGGGTGGCCTGAGGTCCATCTCCATCTGTCCCAGCCCTTCAGCTCTCCTCAACCCTGAGTACACACCAGCCAACCTGTACTGAAGGTGTTGGCTGCTCTCTGATGACATCCTTGTGCACCAGCAGCTCCAAGATAGCCTGCAGCTCTACAGATCCCCACGGTTTATCAACCCTTTACCTGCAAGAGACGGGGTGGGTGGTGTTTTGTCCTTTTGGAGCTATAGGTTTGTGAGGAACAGAAGACACGAGCAGCCGGACTGCAGGAAAAATCAGTTTATTGTTAGAACATGTCGGCTAAAACATCCTTCCTCTCTCACTGGGCTGCTCTAGACTGACCTACCTGTGAGGAGCTTGTGGTGGGTGAGCGCGTGATAAGGGAGGGGGTCTCCTTCACTACAAGAAACACTGACCACTCTTTTTGACCGTTAGGTACGTTTATGATCACATTGGCGAGAACCACGACAATATCATCAAGGAGCTCATAGCCACCATTGCCACCTTTGCCGTCACCACCCTGTGGCTGGGGCCCTGTGAGATCGTTTACATCTGGTCTGTCCTCAACTGCTTTGGCCTCAACTTTGAGCTCTGGGTGCAGAAGTTCTTCCAGCAGGAGCCCTTCGCCAAACTGGAGGTGAGGAGCTGGGCTGCGAGTGGTTGAGGGAAGATCGGTAGTTCTGGGGCCAAACTCTGCTGCTGGAAAACATCCATGACTGTAGGGAACTCAAACTCGTCTATACAAGTCAGACCTTTTTTTCAGCTGATACTGAAGAGCAGCATCCCTGATGATGTCGTGCAGCACCGTGTCCGGGCCTCCTGCCTGGAGACATGAAGCTCCTTCCCGTGGCCTTTAGCCTCCTCGTGACCAGCTACTGAGCTGTGTAAGGGAAGCACAGTCCTGGTGCTCTGCACCCCGTCGTTTTACGCACTGTGTCACCCAGCCAGAGCAAATTCCCACCTGCCCCTGTGACGCTTCGTGGGAAATTTAGGTCGGGTGTGGAGCCTGCCAAATGAGAAGAAAGGTCCAAGAGAAGCAGGACTGCTGCCCCAACGAGGCGCTGAAGTAGCACAGATGGGCACAAAATCTGAGGTCTGTCCGTGGGGAAATGTTGACACGCTTCCCTGTGGAAATCACTTGTTCCTCCTCGTCTGCAAAACGTCTTGGTGTTCGGAGTGGTTTGGATCTGATTTTCGATAAGAGCAAGAGAAAAGAATGAATTACTTTCCAGACACTGAGCCAAAGCTTGGTGCCCGCCCTTGGTTTGGGACCGAGGTGCCTCAGGGACCTGTTGGAAGAGAATCTTACGAAAGCCCGTCCTGGAAACAGTTACTTCCTTATTTGTTTTGCTCAGCCTGAAGTCTGGAGGTGCCAAGTGGTTCAGTAAAGGCTCCTTCTGAATATAAACTCTGGAGAGCCATGCTCCTGCCCGCTCTCCTCGTTGAACTTCTGATCAGATTACAGCACTCGCAGCCAGTGAAATCTCCTTCCCTGCGGCACCGCGATTCTCGGCAATAAGTGTCCTGGGGATTCATCGCGCCCTTTGAAGATGGCTCTAAACTCCTCCCTGCTCCGCTCACAGCAGCAGCTCCTGAGGATTATGTGCCAGGGACAATTTCACTCTGCTGCTGCCACTGCTTTTCAGCTCCTTTTTTATGGTTTAATTCCTAAAAAACAATTCCTGCCAGGGCTGGGTGTGATTTGCACGTGGGGTTAATAGTAATCCTGGCATTCAACAGCCTTCATCTGCCTTGAGGAATGGCTAACGTGGGGCAACAGATGAAGAAAGGAGTCCTCAGCTGTTACTAGCATGAAGCGGTGGATGACATCTTCCCCTACACGTGGGACCTTGAAACACCAGTCCAGAGTCCCAAAAGCATCTGAGTCCAGCAGCAGAGCAGAAATTTTACCCTGTCCTTGTGTTTCTTCATCCCAGGGACATTAAAGTCCGCATTGATGTTTTTTTTCTAACCCCCTGGGAACCCAGCTGGTGCTGGACCAGTGCCTCCCCTTTCCTTACAGCCCTGTTTTTCCTCACTCTCTGCTCCTCTCCCCTCCCCAGGCCAAAATGTCAGCAGCCATGTCTCGTCGGATTAGGGCAGTTTTTGGAGCGGTGAATTTCTGGGCCATCGTCCTCTACAACATCCCAGCCCTCAACAGCCTGGAGTTTGCACTGCTGGTGACCAAGAGACTCCTCCTGAAAGGTAAGGGGCTGCCAGCCTTCCCTCTTTAGGGATCCTTGTCTTAATGGGGGACACTGGTAGGGCAGCTGAGGACCCTTTCTTCACCAAAAAGCCCTGGAACAGGTTGCCCAGGGCAACCCTGGTGGAGTCTCCATCCCTGGAGGGGTTTCCCAGCCATGTGGAGGTGGTGCTGAGGGACAGGGGTCAGTGGGGACCTGGCGGTGCTGGGGGAACGGGGGGACTTGATGATCTGAAGGGTCTTTTCCAACCTAAACAATTCTATGATTGGGACTTTTGAGTCCTCTCGGGTCCAAAGTGGCCTGGCCACTGGCTCGTTGTGTGGCTGCTCCCGAAAGGCTTAGTAGGCAAAAACTGCAGGCAGTGGTTTCTTAGTCCCAACCCTTCTCGCGTGGGCTCTCTGGGGTTCAAGCTGCCTCCCAGCATCTTGCTTGACATCTCCCAGCACAGCTTGACACCGTGATTTAGACTCCTTGCAACGCAAAGGTCACATTCACCCCACCACAGTGGACTGAGTCCCTGGCTGAGGAGCAGTCCCCACGCTGGAGAATGTGATTCACCTGTCCTGCCTCATCTCCTTTTGCTTTAGCAGTGACTCCTGCATCAACCTGAAGGTGCTACAGTCTCACCTGCACATTTCTAATCGCTGGATGGTGGCACTATTTCGAAGTCTTCTTGAGCAGCCCAGGGTATAAATAGCCATCGGGAGCCCACGTCCTCCAGCCCTCTCTGGGATGGGACTGGCGTAGGATAGCGTGACGCTCGGGGCTCAGTGTGCCAGAAGTGCCTGCCCGCTGAGCTAGCTGGCTTTTGCTGGTTGCATTATTAATTTCAGAGGTCCTGTTTTAGGAGGTACAAAGCCTGTGTCTCTCCTCTGCTGTGGATACCAGACTCATGGTTACAAGTGTCATCAGGCCCTTCCTAAGTGGGAGGAGAGCTCCTGTCACTTACCTAGGTGACTAAAACATGTTTTCTTGGATGCACACTGTGTCTCCCCTAGGTACAGGACAAGACTGGGGTTGATCCTCAGCGGGGCACAAAGCTTCCAGAAGGTCACAGTGCTGAACAATGATGGACATGGTCAGGTTGAATGGGCAGAAAGTCAACCACCAAGTCTGAACTCAGCAGGGCAAGAGGAGTTTTAGGGGTTAAGACAATGCTCAAAGCCACTTCAGCATGTTCCCACATTAGCTGTGGTCCACGATGCCTTGGTGGGCTCAGGAGCAACTTCATCTAAGATCTGGTCCTGGGGATTTGTCTCTTCTCTCAGTAAAGCTGTAGGGCTGGATCCACTATGGAAAATGTTGTTGGCCATCATGAACTTGAGGGACCTCCCAAACCCACTTGAGAGGCAGCAGTGCTGAAGAAAAGCTAACCCCATTAGGCAAGCAGCTGCTCCAAGATGACCGTGTCTCCCTCCATCTTCTAGGTTTCCCCGTCAGCACCTTATCCATCTGGTTCATCACGTACTGCGGAGTGCAGCTGATCAAAGAGCGCGAGCGCATCCTGGCCATTGAGGAGGACAAGTGTGACAAAGCAAAAGCGGAGTAGAACGAGGCATTGGTGGGCTTGTCCCAAAGCCTCGTCTCCCTTCCAGCCACCGCTGCCAGGCCAGCCACTGGCTGGGGCTCTCCAAGCACTCCCGACAATTGGACTGCTGTAGCTCACCCATGTAGAAGTCACCTGGAAAGCACAGGTCACCCCTTGCTGCAGGAAAGATTTTTCTAAGGCTCGGTGGGTGTCTTGCAGGCTCCCCATGCATGGCAGACAGCTGAGGTACGCTCCCAGGACACTTCTCTGATGCCAGAAAGAGTCATCCCTATGATTTTCCTGAAATCTAGAGATTTCATCCCCTGCTTCTCATAACACTTGGTCCACCAGCACTCAGCTCTCCCGCAGGACCTGTAGCCCATGTCTCCCAAAGGAGACTCTCCAAGTCCCTCAGCTGGAGGTTTCGGAGTGGGGCAGACACCCAGCTATGGGAAGGGGATTAGCTGGTGCTGAGCCTGCTCTGAGCAGACCACATCCAGGTCGCTTCAAGCCCAAGCACCCTGTTTCTTTCACCTCAAGAAATGGTCAGCACCCACAGTTGTGGATGTCCAGCGTCTATGGTTGGGCAGTAAGGAAATGGCTCTGCATGATCTGTACCCACCAAGAGGCTAATAAACGAACAGCGCGGTCTTTAGAGCGAAGGGGAGGGGGACCAGGACTGGCACATTGGCACGTTATCTCCCCACCACTGTCAGTGCAGAGCGATAGCTGCTACGATCTCTCCGAAATAAGTCCCTTCAGTGCTGAAGGTCTTGGAAAAAATGATTTAGCGCCAATATCAGGCATAGTTAATGAGGGTGCGGGAGCCAGACCTGCTTCACAGCCATCGCACATCGTGTGCAGGTCACCCAGGGAGCGGGTGTGCTGAGGAGACGCAACACATGGCTCACAACTTGGTCCCCAGGCCCCAACTCCGGTGCAAGGGACCCCCCAGTGCTGGGTCTGGGACTGATGTGACCACCATGACCATGCTGCTGTGATAAGTGTCCTGAGACTCAAGCAAAATCCCACTTCCGTTCTTTACACGCCATGGACAAAGGTTGAAGCTCACATTCCTGCCCGTGGCTGAGGAACAGAAGATGCCGTAGCCAGCTCGTGCCCGTGTCCACCAGCCATCGCTTCACTCCACGGACTGCGGCGCCCGCAGCCCAAGCCCCGGCTGCACGGCTGAAGGAACACACACGAGTATGTACGGCCAGAGGAGAGAGACTCTGTGTGAAGGGCAGTGATCTGGGGCTCGGTGGCAGAGGGGGGACCCATGGTAACCTCCCTGGGACTCATGACGTTGGGACACTGCGTTGAATAAATGTCCACGTGTGAAACCCGGTGCCTTGGGGAAAAGGCGGGCTCATACCTGAAGAAGAGCTCCGGCTCTCTCGCACTTTAGAGTAACTTCCAGTGGCCTTAAGTCCGAGATTTGTTGATGTTCGGTGAGGGCAGAATCTGGACCACTTCGCAACATGGGTCAAGACGCTTGGTGCTGGTGTGTTCTGGCTTCCCTGTGGATGAAAGAGGATCGGTTCCTCGCCAGCTTTCAGCTCTGCCGAAGTAATTTGGGTAGTCTCTGATAAATGTCATTTATTTCTGCAGTAAATAAATGTTGGACATCTACAGTGCCCACCGCTCATTACTGTTACGCTGCTGTAACGCAGGTGGCGCCTTGGGCAACACCCTGCTGGGAGACACAGGGATCAGTTTGCAGGTCCCCAACTCCCACCCCTCACAGTGACACAAGACATTGTTGAGTTTAACAGAAAACCGCCTTAGTGGTGTCACCAGATTGGAGGTTTGGCTGCAGCTCCATTCATGTTCACCTTTAGTTCGACTCCACCTTTGCACTGGTGAAATATCACCTGCCTGCTGCCATCAGACTGTCACCCGGGTAGGTTTTGAGTTAGAAGCCACGTTGGTTTCACTTCTGGGAGACTGATCAAAAATACTGGAAGTAAGGGCAGGTATTTTGCCTTGGTGGCATCTTCAGTCGCATCTCCAACACTCCTTCAGCTGCCAGGCACATCCCTGTGTACACAGGTCTGCTGAGGCACCTTCGGGAGATGTTTCTTGGCAGCTCAGATTTACTCTTTACCACCAGAACAGCTATGACATGATGTGCTTCCTTGCAGGGTCGTATTCAGCTCTTCTCCTCCACATGGGTGTCCTCACCCAGCTGAAGCTACCCTGAGCTGCTGAGACCCAGGGCTCTGTCTCTGTGGGTGGCTCAGCCCAGGTCCCTGGCTGCCCTGGAGGACAGTCACCCACCTCCTGGTGTCACGGTGGATGACTCACATGGCAAAGCCCAGTGACTCTGCACTGCCCTCCTGACTTGGATACTCCAGGAGAGAAAATAACCCATTCTCTAAGGATCTAATTTTACCCAGCAGCTGCATCTGCTGGAGCTGCCAGGAGCAGCTAATCTTAGACACTGAGTGATTTGCTAGAGAGACAGTTCATGGGAGAACTTGGGCTTCGGCCCCCTTATCCCGAAGTTATCCCGTCAGCTTTTAGTTGCTAAAACCCACTGGGCTGGGCTGGGACTTGCTTGGAGACCAGTTTACCTTAGTAAACGTACACGTTGGACCCAGCAAACAGAAGACAGATGGGACAAGTCTACTGTGATCAAAGCTTCTACAAGAAGCAATGGTTTCAGAGAGCTCAGAATTGATGCTGCCTAAATTCCACTGCTGTCATCAGAGAAAAGTGTCCCATAAGCAATCAGATGTGGCCTTGGCTCTCCAGGGCAGCAAGACTCAGACCAAGTCCCCCAAAAAGCAGGGTCAAGTGAGCAAGTCTTATGAGGAACAGATGAGGGAACGGGGGTTGTTTAGTCTGGAGAAAAGAAGACTCAGGGGGGAGCTCATCACTTTTGGCAGGTCCCTGACAGGAGATTGGAGCGAGGCGGGGGTCGGTCTCTTCTCCCATGTAACAAAAGACAGGATGAGAGGAACCAGCCTGAAATTGCTCCAGGGGAGATTTAGATTGGACATCAGGAACAATTTCTTTCCAGAGAGGGCTGTGCAGCATTGGCCCAGGCTGCCCAGGGCGGTGCTGGAGTCCTCATCCCTGGAGGGGTTTCACAGCGTGTGGGTGTGGAGCTGAGGGACATGGTTCAGGGACCCTGGCAGTGCAGGGGAACGGTTGGACTGGGTGAGCTGAAAGGTCTCTTCCTGGGAGATGGGTTGGGAACTCCTCTGGGAAGGGATGGGCTGAAGCTGCGTTTTAGCACCGGCACCTCATGACACGGGCAATGTGGAAGCAAACCTCGGCTGGCAGCGTGCGCCGAGCAGCCCAGCGAGAAGGAAAACAAGCCAGGGCTCAGGGGAGATTAAAGGCAGAAGGGCAAAAATCCCAGCTGGTAGCACAACAGCACAGGATTAAACCTGTGGAAGTGCAGAGGGAGGGGAGAGGGGAGGGGGTGGTCCAGCCGCAGATGTCTGGGAGCAGAGAGTTCTGAAGTTCGACCCAGTTTAAAGATCAGAGCTCGTCGTCACAGATGAGCAGCACAGCAGAAGAGCTTATGACGTGAACTCCAAAACCAGCTTGTGATTAGTTCCCTGCTATATTGGTACCTCCCAGATGCTGCTGGAACCTCACCAGTACAAAAGGGCTTCATACCAGTATAGCTCCCTCCCTCTTCCCGCTTACAGAGATAGACATCGTGGCACAAAGCGTTTTTAAAAATACCTCCGTGGCAGGGTAAGGGGTCATGTGGCTTTCAATACACCAAGAAGAGCAGCTAATATCTTTGTATAGACTTAATTAAATCATTAATTAAATCCGTGCCTTGATCCCTGAGTGTCAGCCAGCCCAGGGGGTCCATAGTAATGGAGAGAAGACAGATTCATGCAGAATTTTTACTACTGGTATAAATAACCAGAGCTACTCCGCTCTGTCAAAAATAATTTGCTTCTTTGTGAGCTCCACGGGAAGAGCTGGTCCTGGACCAGCCATTTCAAGACGCATGAGGCTTCCTAGACATCCACGGGCTTGCAAGTGGACACAAGACCTGCTGGAGACTTCAACCTTTCCGGACCATCAGCTCAAGGCCGGGCAGGTTGTCCTGCTGTGGCCCTACACTACAACATGGGGGTGTTGAATCTCAGTGGACCTTAGCAGGAGACCCTCGACTGACAAGAAGGTTCCTGTGTTTAGGTGTCTGTAATACATGAGTTGAAGCCTGCCATTGCGCGCTCTTCACTTCTCTGCCTCAGACCCTCTCTCTGCCACCAAGATGTGGAACAGATGGGTTATTAATGACGAGGTGTCCAGAGCCACTGAGGCCCACGCATGTATTGTAGGCAAAGCAGAGCCATCCCTCTCCCAGGTTCCTCAAGTCCCCTCCTTCAGTGAGACTTCTTAAGTAACTTCCAGCACAGGTCTCATCTCCCACACAGGGGTGTAAATAAATACCTCTATTTCCATTTCCTACCCCCTTCCAGACACCCAAAAGTGACTCCAGAGGAGAACAGAGGACAAAGCTGTGCAGAAAAGCAGCCCTGGGAGCGAGCTGGCTGGAGCCGGGGATGCCACCAAGCCCACGTATGACGCTCCCTTATTGCATCTCCCCAGCTTTGACTTCACGGTCTATTTTTAGCACAGCAGAAGGTTTAGTAGTTTCAGAGAATTCTGCTCAGCGGTGTCGGGAGATGCTCCCAGCCCTTCCACTCATGACCCAGCAGGCAGATTCGGAGGTTTGATTCATCTGGAAGGTGTTTCCCAAACGCGGCGGCTGAGCCGGTGGGTCGCAGCAAAAGCTCCCGCTCCCCCCGCGGTGACTCACGGGCTGACAGACCCTTCCTGAAGCATCGAGGCCGGGAGTACAGCTGTCCCCCCGTCCCCCTCCCTTCCTCCCCGTCCCATGTGTCATGTTGAAGGGTGATCGGCTTACACATGCTCCAGTATGGATTCCTTAAGCTTTGTAACGCTGCGGCTATATATAAAGCCCTCCGCTGGAAACTGAAGTACGCAGACAGCTGCGGGAGTAGCCAGCGTTTCACATTCCCAGTGTGCTGACAGCCTGGAGGAGAGGGAGAGCCACCAGCCCTGCTTTGAGTAAGTTTCTTTAGTGGAGGCTCCGGTACAGATATATTCATCAATATATATATATATAAAAAAGAAGGATTTGGAGAAAAAAAAGGAGCGGTTACTCTGCACCATGGGTTTGCCCTTTGATCAAGTGGAAGAATTGCGTCTCTACCAGCAAACTCTCCTCCAGGATGGACTCAAAGACATGTTGGACCACAATAAGTTTCTGGACTGCGTCTTAAAAGTCAAGGGGAAGGAGTTTCCT
>NW_010431091.1:8450-10193 GCF_000710305.1 Buceros rhinoceros silvestris | reverse complement strand
AGTTTCCCGGCCATCGGCTGGTGCTGGCAGCTTGCAGCCCGTATTTTCGGGCAATGTTCCTCTCAGACATGGAAGAGAGCAAGAAGAGGGAGGTCAGTTTGGAAGATGTTGATCCAGATGTCATGGGCAAGATCCTCCATTATATCTACACCTCTGAGCTGGAGATCACAGAGCAGAACGTGCAGGACATCTTCTCCGTGGCCAACATGTTCCAGATCCCCTCCATCTTCACCGTCTGCGTGTCCTTCTTGCAGAAGAGGCTCTGCCTCAGCAACTGCTTGGCTATCTTCAGGCTGGGCTTGATGCTGGATTGTGCCCGGCTGGCCGTGGCAGCTCGGGATTTCATTTGCGATCGCTTTGCACTGGTCTCTCGGGATGAGGAGTTCTATCAGCTCTCCCCCGATGAGCTCATTGCAATCATCTCCAGTGACTCCCTCAACATCGAGAAGGAGGAGACCGTCTTCGAAGTAGTGATGAAGTGGGTAGGGACCAAGGACCGTGAGAGCCGGCAGAAGGCCTTGCCTGTCATCTTTGAAAGCATCCGCTTCCGCCTCATGCCCAATGACTACATCAAGGACCACGTGGAGAAGCACGCCGTGGTGAAGTCCAGCCCAGAGCTGCTCAAGAAGCTGCAAATTGTGAAGGATGCCCAGAAAGGCAAATTCACTGTGGTGAAGAAGAAGAAAGTCAAGAAAAGCGGTGAAAACCAAGAGAAAGAGAAGGTTGTCAATGGAGCAGTAGATGAGAAGGAAGATACGGAGGAGGATGCTCTCCCAGGGATCTTAAATGACACAATGCGCTTTGGGATGTTCCTCCAGGACCTTATTTTCATGGTGAGCGACAGTGGAGCAGTGGCCTATGATCCCACTGCCAACGAGTGCTACTATGCCTCCCTGTCTACTCAAATCCCAAAGAACCACGTGAGTCTGGTGACCAAAGAGAATCAGATCTTCATTGCTGGAGGACTGTACTACAATGAGGACAGCAAAGAGGATCCCATGAGTTCCTACTTCCTGCAGGTAGTAGCTTTATCTTTGCTTTGATTCTTTGACCACTTTGGAGCATGACCAGTCTTTAGCCAGTAATATCTGTTGTTATGTGATGCTAAAATGAAAATTCTAAATGAAGGTGAAACATCTGAGCTGCTTTACTAGAGAGCCTTCTCCCCATGGTTTTAAGTCAGAACCCACCAAGGGCGGGTTCCAGTAACTGAGGAAGGAGGCTTGAAGGAGTATGCAGTAGGAACAAGCCTTCCTAACTGGGGGACCACTTTGAACAGTGCGTTTGGTGCAGCCCTGGCTGCCACCAACTGGGAGGTTAGTGGCATCAGGTCTGGGTTGCACTTTGCATCGTTTATGTTCACCGGTTACGAGCCCCCAGCAAAACCCAAGAGTCATTCTACCAGGCACCAAAAAGGAGAAGCAGCAGCTGTGGCCACAGAGTGAACGGCCCAAGGACACGGGGCATGTCCCCACCTGCCAATCACGCCCCATTTGTTGCCCCTGGAGGTGTGCAAGTCCCACTCAGAGTCTCTGCCTCAGCTGTTTCCATTGTGTGAGGGGGAAACCATGGTGTGACGTCTTTTGGGGCACTCTACAAGAAGAGTGGCTGTTCTAACTCAGCAGTACCCAAAGCCGTGATTGGATGGAGCTCTGTGCAGGCAATTTGAGCCCCAGCCTGGGCTGTAACCCTAGAGCACCTTCCCCGTAGACAGCTAATGGGAGGTGCCTGCTCTTCCTGCTG
>NW_010431091.1:6855-8359 GCF_000710305.1 Buceros rhinoceros silvestris | reverse complement strand
CCCCGTAGGAAACCAGTAAACCCTCTGCCCTTCCCCCATACCCAGAAATCCTTTTGTCCTTCTCCTGTGGCTCACACATCTTCTGGGAAGAAACAAGAACACGTCCAGGCAGAAAGGACAAACTATGGCGCTGAGACATACAGCCTTGCTCCCAGCCTCGCCTCGTGGCGTGGGTAGGGCTGTACAGCTGCAGCGAGTGTGCAGGGACCGTGCTTGTCCTCACCTAGAAAGGGTCAGGCTTTTCACAGCCCACGTGAAGCTTGTGAAACGAGAAGTCGGGAGGAGGAAACTCAGCCCTAGAAAGCAGGATGGAGGGGGAAGGCAGTGGGAGCGCCAGGGGACCCGCAGGCCCTTTGCACTGGACAGCGTGTGACAGCAGCAGGGGTGGCCAGCTCCATCACTCACCTGTGCAGAGCAGGTAGATGTGACGCTCTGTGTTCAGCCGAAGCCTGTGCCTGGAGATCAACGCTCCATCAGTCTAGTCGCTGGCCAGGCAAGGCAGCTCCTGAGCAGCAGTGAAGGTCCACCGTGACCTGGGCTGCTGCAGCACGACTGCAGCAAGAAGGTCAAGGGAAGTGGTTGTGGTTTTTCCCTTTGATCATACATTTGTGAGACCACATCTGGACGCTGGGTCCAGTCTGAGCTCCCCAGTACAAAGGAGACGTTGAGGTACTGGAATGAGTTCAGCAGAAGCCACCACGATGGTCAGGGCTGCACAACAGGAGGTACAAGGAGGGGCTGAGCTGGGTCTGATCAGCCTGGAGAAGGGAAGATCTCCTTGGTGTCTACAGCTCCCTCCTGGGAGGGACACAGCAGAGGGATCCAGACTCTTCTTGGCTTTGCCCAAAGATGGGACGAGAGGCAATGGCCACTGGCCGCAGTAAGGGAAAATTCAGCTAGCTGTGAGGAAAACCTTCCCAAGGGAGATGGTGCTGGACTGGAGCAGGGACCAGAGAGGTCACCTTGGAGCCATTTAGTATTTGACTGCACAAAGCCCTGTCAGCCTGCTCTAACCCCAAAACAGCACCTGCTGGAGCACGGGGGCGGGATGCGAGACCTTTGGAGGTCCCTTCCACCTAAACCGTTCTGTGATGGAAGCTGCAAACAGCAAGATTTCTATATTCAGCTCCCAGTTTGCCACTGACTCAGCAGCAAATGCCTCGGGCACCATGTGGCCACGTTTAGCTCCTTCCCCACGAGAAAGGGACAGTGGCACCTTCACAGCTCGCTGTGGCACTCGTGCATGGGAGGCGCAGCCGAGTCCCAGGGCTGGAGGGTGCCACCAGTTTGCCGGGGTGTAGTTTGTTTTCACCAGTGGCATTACACAGCCGACGGGTTCTGTAGGAGTAAGAGAGTCCTTTGAGCCTTTTTTTTTTCCAGCTGGAACTTCAGAGAGATGTAGACAGGCAGCCGGTGGACCCTTGAATCACCGTGTCAGTGCAGCAGCATCTTACACCTTCTGGCTCTTTTTCTGACCTCCCTGATTTCACATTCCTCCTGCTGA
>NW_010431091.1:0-6751 GCF_000710305.1 Buceros rhinoceros silvestris | reverse complement strand
AAGCCAGAAGAGTTAAATCAGGGTAGTTTAGACTTAAGAACAGGCACCAAAATATTAAAAAGCTGATAAATCCCAGAGACCTTGCAAATGTTGTCAGAACGAACCGTCTCCACTGACATTTCACACGGGAAAGGGTGTCCTTGATTTGTGACTTCAAGATTTATGACTCAAAAACAATGCTGGATCCATCAAGAAGCAGGAGCTACCCCGGTGACAGAGCTTGTGCTATAAATACCACGTACGTGGACCACAGCTTACAGAGACAATGCCCTCAGGCACCCAGCTGAGACCCAGTTTTTGGAGGCAACCCAGCAAGCTGAAGCTCCTTGGCCCGACACCGTGGCAAACAGTGCTCCAGGCACTGCTGCATCACTGCGTCGTCCTGCAGAGTCCCACCAAACCGGCCACCAGACCTCACCCCCTCCTCTGTTACCAACTCACATTCAAAATTTTTGCCCCAGTTTACAGTTCCCATCAAGCCATGGTGCCCAGAGACAACCTCCCCAGCCTCATAATCTTTCACATCTTTTTTTTCTGGTGGGATCAATGCCTTGAGCTACAGGTGTCCAAGGCTCTGCAAGGATCAGGCCAGCTGATGGGCAGCAGGAAGAGCTCTGGTCTTTGCAGCACCATCTCAGTCGGGTAGGTATTCCCACAGTGATTGTGTAGACAGCCTGTGGGCAGGTAGACCCGCGTGGGTTTCACCTCAAGAACCCTCACAGGCACTGAGGTGATACAGGACAGCATCAGTATCTTGGGAAGCAGAGGAGGAACATGGGAACTGATCATGTGCCGGAAAGAAGAACTGGTGGGAGAAGAAAGGGCTGAGGGGAGTGAGCTGTGCAGCCAACGCTGTTAGCTGGCAGAGATGGAAAGCACCAGGATGAAATGCTGTGGCGTGTGCTCCGTCTGAAGAGGTTCAGGCAAAATTCCTAAGGAGCTTCAGCTCCTCCAGCCCCCGGAACTTTCCATTATAGGTCCAGCATGGGACTCTCCCATCCAAAGATGGTGAAGCTTGTTCCAAGTCAAGGCTTTGGTACATAGAGCAGAACATGCTCATGCTGGAGCATCTCTGCTCTTACTCCTTGTCATGGAACACACGTCACGTGGCACATGACTTGCATTTGCAGGGTCTCCCATCCTGCACCAGCTGGTGAGGCTCAGGCAGAAACCAGCACTGCAGAAAGTGCTTACTGGGGTGGTGGAGCTGCACGCGGGAATGCCCTCAGCCCCCGGCCCCTGGTTCTTGCCAGGCAGATGGGCCGTCCGAGCAACGCTAATGAGCATGTGTTCCCTTCCAGTACGACCATCTGGACGCAGACTGGCTGGGGATGCCCCCCCTGCCCTCCCCTCGCTGCCTCTTCGGCCTGGGAGAAGGGGACAACTCCATTTTTGTGATCGGAGGGAAAGAACTGAAAGAGGGAGAGAAGACCTTGGATTCGGTCCTGTGCTACGACCGGCTGTAAGTGCTCACATGCCAGCGGGGGCGGGAGGTGGTTCGCAGGAGAGGGTGAAGCAGCTGCCGTGCAAAACAACTCCGTCTGTCCAAGGGCCAAAAGCTTTCGGAGACAGGGCTTGAATGCTGCGTCTAGCTGGTGGGACCGCTGGGACTGCCTCGAGCTGTACCCTGGGGCTCTGGGCTGTCTCTCTCCAGCTGCTTCACTTACTGTAACCGAACCTTCCGGAGACGGGAACCGTAATGGGGATATTATGTTATCAGGGACCAACCTAAGCAGATGCTCACGTGAGAGGAGCGAGGGGAGTTCTTCCTTCTGCTCTTGCCTGTGGGCTGGAGGTTCCGCGACACTCACCGTGGTCTCACCAGGAGTGGCTTTGAACAGGAACATTTGTTTTGAAAACACCCAGCTGAGGCCCCGAATGGCCCTGATACCCTGATTAAGCCTAATACCAGGCTTAATATCCAATAGCTTTTGGACGATGGGCTCCGACCTGTGTTAGGTCGTGAACTTTATTAAAAGGCACCATCCAGTTCTGCCCGCAGAGGACAGAAACACCCAGCGACTGTTCTCTGCCCCAAAGAGAGGAGCAGTAGGTGTTAACACCTTTTGCTTGGTCCGTGGTCATGTAAGAAAGCTGGGAAGGAGTCTAAGCTACGTGGACATGAACAGCCACCTCGTGAGGAATCGGTCAGCCCTATCTGGGTACCGGCGTCGGGTTTCCAAAGCCTCATAGCTCCATCCTCTGCACAGCTGCCCCAGAGCTAGCTCAGGGGCTGCTCCACAGCCCTGCACTGCAAAACGTGGACGCGCCCACCCCTGCGGGCCCCTGCTGAGCGCTGGCCAACCAAAGCACCTCAAAGTGGAAGGTGACGGCCAAAAAATGAATTTGTCCTCGGGACCTCGCACCGCCAGTTCTCGTTGGTTTCAGGGTTTTTTCCGTCACGCAGACACCTCTGTCTCGTTGAGCTCAGCTGGTAACAGAGGTAAACGAGGTGAGGTCCTGGCAGAAGCACAGACGTGTATCCACAAAGCCCAAGAGTAGGGGGGTGCTGCAGGACATGGTGAATATTAGCATCAACACTCTGCATATTTTATTTCCCCCTTTTTCAGGATCACAAAATTTACCAGAGAGCCCCAACCTCATTGAAAAAAACTCTTATTTTTGAGATTGAGTCAGGATCTCTGCTCACCTCTAGGTCTGGAAAGTGCCACGTACTCGCCCAGCAAGCTACAAATCCTTTTGCTTCTCACCTTTCTCTGATCCAGGTCCTTCAAGTGGGGTGAAGCCGATTCCCTTCCCTACGCAGTCTACGGCCATTCGGTCGTATCGCACAAGGATCTCATCTATGTCATCGGTGGCAAAGGAAGCGACAAGTAAGACAAAAAAGAAAAGAAATTCGGGGGTCATCCCCCAAATTAGTGGGAGTACAGAGCATGAGTTGGTGCCTCCGCAACCTGGATGCTAGGGGTTGAGGAGGGGTGGGTGGGCTGTGAGACGTGGATCCTTCCCTTCCAGCTCACCTCTGTGCCTGCAGCCCTTCCCAAGCCCTCGGGAGTCCTACAGGGACACCAGGGACATGGCGCTGTCCTTGAGCAGAGGGAACAGAGGCACTGAAGAGTGAGAAGACCCTTCACGTGAAGGGTCTCTTGTCTTGGACTTCTTGCGGAGCAGCGTGGTCCTAGCAGTTAAATCCAGACAGGTATTTGCAATAGGAGTGGAAGACCTCATCGAGCCTGAGCCCACCCTGCCCTCCCGCGAGAGACGGGCTCAGCAGAAGCTCCTCTTGGGGAGCGCTGCAGCATCGCTTCGCAAAGCGGTAGCGTGACTATTTGCAGAGCAAACACACCATGACCCAGCAGAGCCAGGTCCTGCTCCAAAAGGGGTTGTGGTCTGACCGCTGTGAGCGTGCACGCGTTCACACGCCTTCCCTCACCGTCCTGGGGAACAGGGATGCTGCTGCTGGTATTCTGCAGTGTCTAGCTGGGTCAGGAGCACGGAGGGACTGTCTGACGGCTGCGTGTGAGGTCCGGAGAGCGGTTGGCTCCGTGGACCCGTATCCAGCCATGCCGAGCTTTTAGGACCCTGTCCAAAGGGGTACAGCAGGAGGGGATATGTTATACACAAACGATGTCTCCAGGCACGGGCATCCTTGGGTGCACACCCCAGCCAAGGCACCCAGGCCAATGTGGAGGAGCAGGACCCTTTCTAGAGACCCCACCTTCTTCCCAGCAGACCTCCCCAAACTCCTGCAGTGCGAAGCTGCCCCTTGGCAGGAGATCGACGCCTCCTTTTCTCTCTCATTTTAGGAAGTGCCTGAAGAAGATGAGTGTCTACAACCCATCCAAGTTTGAGTGGAAGGAGCTGGCTCCCATGAAAACTGCCCGCTCCTTGTTCGGTGCCACGGTGCACAAGGACAAAATCTACGTGGCAGCCGGTGTGACCGACTCTGGCTTGACCAACTCCATGGAAGTCTATGACATTGCCACCAACAAGTATGTACCTGAGCACCCCTTCAGGGCATAGTTACACCAGAGCAGGTCTCCACCAAGCAGCTTCCAACCGTTCTGGATTTTGCTGGTAACTTCCAGTACCAGCTCCTGCCAGTCTGTATTCCTTGGGCAGTCAGGCACCGCCAGGGCCACTGCAGCTGGGCTGTGGATCACCTCAGGCTCGCCTGAAAAGCATTTTCACCAACTGGTGCAGTCTTGAGTTCCCCGCGGGGCTGTAGCTTCAACTTGGCAGCTCCCCCCAACGCAACAGACTGTCTTTGGGTGGCCCTGGCAGCTGCAGTCCCACCACAGGGACCTGCTGGCCCATGCCAGGCGTGCTTCACAGCTCAGCTAAACGCAAAACGAAGTTGGAGCATGATGACAGAAACAGAGCTCTCTAACAACAGCCAATGCACGATCCCAGCCCATGCAGAGCTGCACAATTCAACTGCCACGAGTTAATTCAGATGGTGACTCCTGATTGGAGGTCAGCCTCAGCGTGGGGGTAGGCAGGGTGCCCTAACATGTCCCCTCTCTTCACGTGGCAGGTGGGACACCTTCACTGAGTTCCCACAGGAGCGCAGCTCCGTCAGCCTGGTGAGCTTGGCCGGGGTGCTCTACCTGCTCGGATCCCAGCCCATGCAGAGCTGCACAATTCAACTGCCACGAGTTAATTCAGATGGTGACTCCTGATTGGAGGTCAGCCTCAGCGTGGGGGTAGGCAGGGTGCCCTAACATGTCCCCTCTCTTCACGTGGCAGGTGGGACACCTTCACTGAGTTCCCACAGGAGCGCAGCTCCGTCAGCCTGGTGAGCTGGTGCCAACGGAGCTGAACGACGTTTGGAGGTGAAGGTCTTCCCCGGGGCTGGGAGGAATGGCAGTGAGAGCCGCTGAGAGAACAGATAGTGCTCGGGCTGGAAACCAGATACTCTTACCTGCGAGAAGTGGCAGAAAGCACTTTCTGAGGGCTGCTCCTACCCTTCCCATCTGTGACTCCAGAGCACCCTCAGGAGGCGTCTGCTGGCCTCCACCATGGCTGCTCAGTCTTGGTGCCATCAGGCTGTTCCCCAATGGAAAAACACACCCTTCCCTGTGCGCCCACATGCTGATGCCCATGTCCCTCAGCCTGGCACCGCAAACCAGAGCGCACCAGGGCTGAAGTCCCCACGCAGCTCCCACAGATCCCTTGTGACCGATAACGTCTGTGGGATGTCACACCATGCACCGGGGCTCCCGCTACTATGGAGAGCAGCTGAAGCGAGGGAGAGGAGATGCTTCCCTCGCCGTAACTGTCTGTCTGTCTCTCCCCAGATACGATGAAGAGCAGAAGAAGTGGGAAGGGGTCCTCCGAGAGATCCAGTACGCCTCCGGTGCCACTTTCCTTCCCGTGCGCCTCAATGTTTTGCGTCTCACGAAGATGTAGCAAGGCGTCCTCCCCTCGCCGTAACTGTCTGTCTTTCTCTCCCCAGATACGATGAAGAGCAGAAGAAGTGGGAAGGGGTCCTCCGAGAGATCCAGTACGCCTCCGGTGCCACTTTCCTTCCCGTGCGCCTCAATGTTTTGCGTCTCACGAAGATGTAGCGAGGCGTGATCAGTTGTTTGGGTTTTTTTTCCATGGGTGTCTGGGGCAAGGAGGGGTGGGGGGAGGTGAGGCCATGCTTACCAGTGGAGAGATGTGGCATCTGGATCCCATGGAGGACATTGCATCTGTGATTGGCACCTTTTTACTTAGTCAAATGGGAAAGGGGGGGATTACCTTAAAGGCCTGTAGGAGCTTGATGGTGCTCACCAGGTAGCTAGAGAAGGGATCTGGAGCCTGCAAGGAGCTGGGATAGACTGGGACACATGGAGCAATGACTTCTTTCCAATCTCAGAACAGGACAAACCAATTATACGCTCGTTCAGCTTCTTTCTCCATGTTTTCCCCGTCTTCTCAACTGCTGTTGAAACTCCCCTACCAACAGTGGAGGCAGAAAGTGGGTCCCAAGGGACTCAGCTGATGCTCCCCAGGGCAGGGGGTCTATCAAGTATTTCCCCACCTAAGGCAGCTGTGAGCACAGTGCTAGAGCCCACCACGGAGAGAAAAAGGAAGGGTCGAAGTCAAGTGGTACCGGAGAGTCCTGGGGGGACCTGAGGAGTTCCTGAGCGATGAGGACTGTTGGGATGAGACAGTGAAAAGAAAAGAGCATGGGCAGCAGAAACGCCTTGGGAAGTTCAATGAAAAGCCTTAGTGCTTTGCCTCCACCTTGACTGTAGCGTGGAGAGAGGCCAGGAGCGAGGGCTGCAAGAGGGGAAGGGCCATGCAAGTGGTGGGGTAGGAAAGGGGGAGTGACGGGGAGGGGAGGCCATCTGCACTCTTCTCCAGCCTTTTGGGCTCCTCCTCTTCAATCACAGACCACAATGTCCTCACCTACAGCTGGACAAGTGCTGTTTTTCAGGGAAAGGTTTTATATTTATGCTGTTACTCTTATTTTTCATGTTCTGAGCTTTTTTTTTTTTAAGGAGTATTCTAGTTTGCTAAGTACGTGGAGCTCTCCGACGTGTTTGGCTCAAAGAGAGCTTCCTACTGAGGAAAAACGTGTCTTTTTTTTCTAAGTTACCCAAAATGATGTTTTGATAGAAACACGACTGTACTGGCAGCAGGACAAAGATCCGCTAGAGCAAAAACCTCCTGCTGCCCACACCATCTGACCAGAGGTTTATTTCATAATAAAATATTAGCCTGTTTCGAAGGAAATCCCCTGTGTTTACATGTTGGTAGAGCTGCAACTGGATGACCACAGCAGCCACACACGAGGACG
>NW_010431090.1:0-4748 GCF_000710305.1 Buceros rhinoceros silvestris | reverse complement strand
TCACATTCCTTGAATGTTAATGATGAGCTGCCTCAGCTTCTGGGAGGAATTTTTTCCTGTGAATACATTTCATTTGCAAGCCAATGAATGCAGTTGTTTTTTTTTAAAGTTGCTAAAACCTGATACAAACTTTGGCATTTTAAGGGCAGGTGACTGTTCAAATTACTGTTTGCACACTGTACAGTTTGCGAACATAACTAATAAGATTTTTTTTTATTTTATTTTAAAAGAGATTGTTCTGTTTGCTGTTGGATAATCAGTGGTTCATTGCTGGGTGAAGTGTTGCTTTAGCAGTTGATGGCACCAACAACTCAATCCAGCTGGAACTCTCCAGGATGGAAAAAGTTCTTCCATCCCCCCATCTGCATCTTCAAGATGCAGTGAGAAGTTTGCATTTCTGCAGCTGCAGTTCTGTCGTGACATGTTCTGTAAATTTTTCACGTGGCTGCCGGCTTGGAAAATATTTTCCAGATTTACATGTTTGCAGCATTGACGTGTGAAGCTGAAGAGCCTTCCTGCTTGATTGCGGTGCCAGTACTCACAGACTGCGCACTGACTTTATAAAATCTGGAAATGGATCATTTACAACTTCCAAACAAATCAAAGTGCTCTTTGATCTTGACTCCAGATTTCCTGAAGAGCAGTAAATAAGAACAACTTTTTGGGTGTTTTTCCCTAAATATGGTCATTATTAATGTAACTGTTATATCTCTGGAAACTGAAGCAACACATTTAATCCATTTTTGTTTCAAAGTGTATGTCTTTGGAAGAGAAATAGCGACTCAGCAAATGTCGGCATCATTGAGAGCCCCGTGGCTGGTGAAGTGCATCTGTAGAAGCTGTACGAACTCAGCAGGAGATACCCTGGGCAGTCCTTTACTCCCTCCTGCTTGTGTGGTTTTGTTGTCACTCATGTTATCACAAATTTGGCACAGCTTTATCGGAGGAGAACAACTGACAATGCAAAATCTATGGAAATCTGTAGTAATTTTGATGCAAATGAATGTCTTCCGTAACTTTCAGTTACATTTTTCTGATTCCTACATACCACTGAACATTTTAAGTGGTTCTAAACATTTTTAAACCAAGCATTAAAACTTTGTGCTGTTGGAAGTGTGAAAAATCTGCAATAATTACAGAACACTGGAACTTTAAAATACTGCGTTCAGGCAGTCATCATCCACGATGATCTTCAAGTCACCACGTTGCCTGTAGTCACTATTTCCCTTGCCCCGTAGTTTATTCTAACTTGAGTTCTGTTTTAAGAGATCTTCTTGAATGCTGTAAAAGTTTAAAAGGAAAAAAATACGGGTTGCTGACAAATTCACATCATTTCTTAACAATAGTGTTAATAGTTTTATTTTTGTTAGACACTGCTGTTTCTGTGACGTGTGCTTCTGTCTTTCGCAAGCCAGGCTGACTGGAGTCTGTGGGGCAGGATCCTCAGATGTTGCTTAATGTCAGTCCTGGTGCTGCCTGAAATAAGTTACTTTTATGACAGATAAACTCTGGCAGAAAGGACATTTAAAAGCCGTTTCTGTAGTAAAGATAGCCTTTAGGAGGAAAAAGCTGGCCATCTCAAAACCAAAACCAGCTTTGGAGAAACGTGAAGTCGTGCAGGTTGGTCGAGAAGGTGTCAACTACCTCCTGTGCAAGGGAGGAGTGAGGCGCCTGTGGGCAGCTGCTGTCAGAGAGCTGGCATCAGACGAGGTTTGAGCCGAGTGCCGCAAGGTCCAAGGCAGCTTTTCATTCAGTCCTGTTGATGAAGATGGGTGGGGGCTTCAGGAGGGTTTGTCCTGTTTGGTTTGGGAAGTTCTGAGGGGGGGATGGTGGCCTGGCTGTGGCTGTGGCTGCCTGAGAGGTGAGGCTGGGCTCTGCAGCCGTGCTCTGCCAGCGGTGGCCCCCGGCAAGAAGCTTGGAGGACTCCTGTGACCAGCAATGGTCAGAGTGTGGGGCTCATCCTTTTCGTGGGTAGGACAGGCCACAGAAATAAGTTTGAAATGGAAGTACAACATTTATCACTTCAGATCAGCTCCTGCTCGTTAATTTTCTCGCTCACGTATACAAGCCACTTGAAAGCGAGGAAATGCTTTAAAATAGTTGATGCTTCTCTTCCAGACTGAGGAAGGTAAAAGATTGGAATGGAACCAGAGCTGAGTCTGTCTGCCTTCCTTCTGCCCTCTAATGGTTAAAAGTGTGCCCTTCCATGCTTTGTGGTGGAAGCTGTGCAAGAACGAGAAGACAGCCAATTAGCTGACTTTTGAACTCATTTTTGTGCGTCATTTGAGGTGATGAATGGCTCGGATAACCTAGAGGAGCAAGATGAGCTAATGAAAGGGTGATGTAAAACTCACATCAACTTTTTTTTTTAAAGTGCCATCATTACTGTAACCAACTGAAATGAGAACTATCCCTTAGTGTTTAGTTATACAGCACCGTCATGATGGGCTGCCAGGCTGTTTAAAAACCAAACAAAGCAATAGACTCAGACAGAAAATGCGTGTCTGCCTCAAGAGAACAATTCTGCTCTTTGGCAGAGCTGTGATGCTCCTCAAACAATGATCTCTGAATACAGAAAGCCGTGCTGAATGCAGACACTGTATCAGCCTGTACACAAGCACGGCAATGTTTCTGTGACTTGCTTCTAGACGGAATTTCTACCCTGTTCTTCTACTGTTTCATTGCTACGTAGCTTTCTGGTATGTGGATAATTTTATTTGAAAATGAGCTTCACTGTCTTCTGTGTGTCTGAAATCAACAGCCCTAACTGTAATGCTTTAATCCAAAATCCAACAGGATACAGTTCACAAAGATTTGTGTTACCTGATCAACGCAGAATCAAAACTCTGTGGTACAGTTGCAAATGGTGGTTGTTTGAAACAGCTGCCGTACAGCTTCCCAGTCTTTTCCCCTGCTGTCTTAATACAGATTTTCTTTACCAATTTTCTACAAACCAACTTTTTTTACTCTTGTAGTAAAAACTCTCTAGTATGATACTCTTGTCCGATTATAATGACTGAAAAAAAAATAGCTGTTCATAAAACTCTGTGGGCTTGTTTATTGCTAATTGATTTTTCTTTGAAGGAAGAGGATGGACTTTGTTAAGATAATTGGCATTAATATGTTACAGTTTCTTTTTGAGATTATGACTGCGTGTTTGCTCATCATTAGGGTTAAATCTAAATATGGCATGTTGTGATTCCATGAATGGCAGTGCCACGTGGAGAAAGAGAGAGGAGAGAGTATTTCATTTTTATCTCTATACTCCATAGCCAAGCAGTCATGGAGGGGGAAAGCTCGCAGCTGGAGCGCTCGGGGTTATTCCTTGACTGGGGTATTTGCAACACTGGGTCTGCAGAGTTCTCCTGATCCTCCTGTGAGTCCGAGGCCCGAGAACAAAAAGGGAAGTTATTTTCGAAAATCTGAAATTGAAACTTTCTGCAGCGCTTCAGTCCCCTTCGGTGTTCCCGACTCCTGCAGCTGGGCGTCACTGCAGGGAGGTGGGGAAAAGCTGTGCTGCAGCTTGCGCTGGAGATCAGCTTGGTGTCACAGTGGCCACTACCAACCTCTTTTGCCTCCTTCCCAACCTGGAGGAGCCAGTCCTCTGGGGTGGCAGGAGAGCGGAGGAAGGGCAGGGTCAGCTGTAGGAGTTGGCCTGCCCAGGCACCCGCCCTGGCTGCCAGCTTCTGATGGGCACACGCACATCTTTTTTCCTCTTTCCACTTGCTGGAGCAGTGAGTAGTGTTTGAGCTACTAAATGGTTAACAGTGGGTATGTGCTTTTCCAAGTTTTCGTGCCTGATACAAAAAGCTTTTATTAGATCTGTTTCATTTCATTATCACCTGTGTGGTGCATTTTAATAAGCAGAGGTTGGAAATCTTCCTGTGCATATATTTACAATTTTAAACAGAACTCCCTGCCCAGTGTTGTTTGTGTTCCCTGAGAACTAAATCTGCAGACGTTAAGAGCAGTCCCAAAGCTCTTCAGTTGTTTACTACCATAATGACAAAGTAAGAACATTTATTTCTTTATGTGGAGCTCATACTGTCACTGGGCTTCATGCACGTGGGTAGTTTCTGTCACAGAACAGGAGGTGTTAGTGTGTGCCGTTACGCACAGGTGATTGCAGTTCTGAAGGCAGAGTAACTTTCTTTGCTGCTGCATGTAAAAAAAAAAGTTTATTGTAGTTTGGAAGCATTTGCCTAGTGGGAAGAGTTTCTGGTCATGGAACCCAGCGCAGATCTTACAGGTTTTCTTTATTCTTTGGTGGCAGGTCCAGTTCGTGTATGACTGGGAAGCGAGGACAGCGGTAGCAGCTCTACATGTTCCATTTTGTAACTTGGTGAGGACAGTTTCAAACAGAATTTTGTTTTGTTCCTATAAAGCTGAGAGGAAAAATGATACAATAGCTAAGAGAACAGGAACTGCTGATTTCATTCTGCTTTTTCTTTCTTGGCGTGATTTTTTTTCTCTTTTTGGTTTTTTTTTAGAGACTTGAGACATAAAAAGGGTCTCTGTATCCCAGTTAACCTCTCAGCCACATGACTGTTACAATAGTTCCTGTCCAGGGATGAACTTTATAGTAGATTTCAAAGGCCCTGAGATGAATGGATAGAAGGCTGTTGATAAATGGAGTTGTCATCCAGCTGTTTTCCCTTTCTACTACTTTATCGCGCTATAAAATTTTTAATGAGATATTGAATGTGACAAGTTGTTGTTTTTGTTGTTTCCTCATTCGCAACATTTTT
>NW_010431089.1:8015-8294 GCF_000710305.1 Buceros rhinoceros silvestris | reverse complement strand
GGCCAGAGCGCCGGGTTTCCGGCCCGGCAGGCCGGGAGCAGGCCTGGGGTGAAGGCCCCAGCGCCTCATCGCGGCCCTGTGGGCACCGAGACGTGTCTGTCCAACCAGCAAAGCTTTTAAACCTTACGGTAAACGTCTGAGCTGCTTAATGCAGCGGTGGGAGGAAGGAATCCATGCCACGGTGGATGGGGTGGGTTCTCCTTTCACTTAGAAAAGTGGTAAGTGGGACTGGAAACCAGTACCAAAGCTCGGGTGGGTGTCAGGGGCAGGGGGCGGGGG
>NW_010431089.1:0-7861 GCF_000710305.1 Buceros rhinoceros silvestris | reverse complement strand
CGGCGCTGGCTTGCCAGTCTCACTGGTAAGACCTGGTGGGTTTTCATCCCTCCTCCTTTCAGTGAGCAGGCCCTGCCTCAAAAACACTCTTAAGAAATGCAAGAAACAAGGTGAAAATCCTCGGTCACGTTGATGAGCCAACCAGACACCAATGGACAACCACAGTTAAACAGTCCCAAACAACGCTGAGCAGTCCCCAGCGCGACTGAGCGGTCCAGTCACTCTGCAAAGCTGCTCCCAAGCCGTTACGAGGTGCCTGTGGTGATGGATTGTGGTGTTTGCTAATAACCTGGGGAAGAGACACGCTGGGTGCCAGCAGCAGTGGCGGATAAAGACACCGTACACCAGAAAGACAGTGAGAAACTAGTATTTCTCGCCTTCAGATGTTCGATTTGCTCGATGGCGAGGTGGGGATGGGAGCCTATGGTCAGTTCAAGCGTAACACCGAATGGTAAAGCAGTAATTGAGAAACCAAAGGTCAAATGGAAAAAAAACCTGATAATGAGATGATGGTTTCAGCTGCTTTTAGAACTACCATAGCTGTTCAGTTCGTGTTGTCATTTATTTTCCATAAACACTGAATTCTTTTACTTTTGGGCTCCTGAAATTTTAAGCATATTCTAAGCGTGACCTTGAGGGCTAGAAACGTCCTGCTGAGATCATACCTCCCCAAATCCTGGTGTTTACTAAGCGAAAAAAAACCTGATAATGAGATGATGGTTTCAGCTGCTTTTAGAACTACCATAGCTGTTCAGTTCGTGTTGTCATTTATTTTCCATAAACACTGAATTCTTTTACTTTTGGGCTCCTGAAATTTTAAGCATATTCTAAGTGTGACCTTGAGGGCTAGAAATGTCCTGCTTGGACTGAGATCATACCTCCCCAAATCCTGGTGTTTACTAAGCCAATGGTAACGCTGAAATTCATCAGGAACCTCAAGAATCCTGATTTAAACTCAGATTAAATCAATTTCCCTCTAACCAGTCCTTCCTACAAACTTTTATTCGTTTTCTTCCTTCTCTTTGAACCTTCCTGGCTGTGCGGGATTTCCCACGTCTGCGTGGAAAGGCTCGTGTCAGCACAACGGCACCTTCTGAGGCGCTCGGAATGCCTGAAGCGAAGGGGCAGCCTCTGGCTTCGTTTTACGGTTGCCTGTTGCTCGTGTCGGTTAACCATCGGAAGGAATTAAGATCTCTCAGTGAACTTCAGCAGGCTGCCAGGTACACTGGAAATCTCCGGTTCTCCTCCCACACAAATGCTTATGTAAAATAAAAACACGCTGTAACCACTGGCTGGACTTGCCTTACTGGGGTGTTTTCACAGCAGCTTGCAGGTACCTCAAACCAACGCTGCGTTCGGCTGCCGAGGCTTGCCAAGGGCTAGGAATTGTCCTCCTGAAGCCCAGCCTCATGTTTAACTTGACGCTCTCTACTGGTAGCTCTTCGTGGAGCATGTTTTGGTATTAACCTTGAACCCACCAGAGGCCAAACCATTTCTTTAACATCATGTCTGCTGTTTGTTTTCCCCTTCCACCTTTTTCCCTCGTGACTGACATCACACTTGGAATTACAAGAAGAAAGTTGCCCAGCAGCTGACAGATTGCGAACGATTGCTGGTTTATTTTTCTAATCCTCGTTACATTGCCTCATGACAACAGCACAGAAAGTCCGATAACAGGAATATTTCCCCTGCAGTTCGGACAGTCTGTTCCACCCGTGATTCAGCGTCATGGGGATTGGGGAAGTCCCACACTCCGCTTTCTGCATTGATTGCAAGTTGTGCGAGTTGCACAAACCACGTTCTCTTTGGCGACAGCAGGTTGAGGTGGCCACAGGAGGACACGCTGGGTGCTACAGCGTATCACGATACTTTGGTGACCAACAAGGAGAGCATTCAGCACTCTGGTCTTACAAGAGTTCAGGGTCAGCTACACCCAGAGCTTTGCTGTGATTGTGCAAGTGACTCTCCCAAACTTCTGTCACATTGTGCTTTGATTTCGAGTTTATTTCATATTGTTTTGCTAAGGCTTGGGTTAAGCCTTCGATTATCTGGTGCCTTTCTTGCTGAGGAATGCATTTGTGAGCACATGAGAAGCCTGCTCAAAGCATTACCATGCTCAGGCTGCACTTGCCAGCAAAGGTGTTCACGATCACCAACGGGAAGCTCGGTTTTCTGCATCTGACAAAGCCTCACACTCTATTTTCTCCTGTATGATTTTCAATAGGTCACAGTTAATTGCATGCCTGACCGTTACTCATTGCACCGTTCAAATTAGAGGGCAGATGGATTCTGGCCTTTCTCATTCTAATCCAATAGATTAAAGATGTTGGTGTATGCAGGAAAAAGCCCAGTAACCCAAATTATTTCTTTTACACACCACAGCTGCCTGGGGCCTGATCCCTCCTCTTGGCAGAGCCGCATGCCACTTTCCTTTGAATTCCTGCTGGCTCTCGAGCTGTGCTTCACGCTGCCCATGGGCCAAAGCCAGCGCATTGTCTGCCTACACAAGCTTCGCGCTGTTGAAGACAACCTCTGTTTTCCCTTGGACAAGATCCTGCCAGAAACAACGGAGCAAGTGCTCTTGTTTACAGCTCAGCTGTTCCACACCGAGCGCAGCCCCCAACATCGGCCAGTTTCGGGCTAGAAATGCTTCGCTTCCTCACAGAGCAGCTGGAGAGGACAATTTCAGTGTGCAAAAATAATCAGAGCCATGTCGTGCAGCGAGAGCGCTGGACGTTGGCAATGCTCTGCGTAGGGTAAGGCCCAGGGGAAACGGGGAAAGTTTCTGGGACTCTTACACCCACTTTGATGCTGACTCTACCTGCGCCCTTCTTGTGCCCAGCACTGAGGCCTCAAAACAGGACTTTTAAACATGACAATATTTGCACAAAGTAAATTCTGAGCTTGTAAAAACAGAAGCCGGGTTTTTGCTGATATAGTCCCTGAGCAAATACTTCTCATGTGACCTAGACCTTCAACACCACGGTTCCCCAGGGGCGAGCAGAGCGAGCTCACAGGCCAGAATGTTCAGGAATGCACAGAAGTTTCATTTATCATCTGGAGAAACTGTTCCCCTCGAGCTGTAAAATGCTGCTGTTTAATGCTGTCGTTTAATGCCTGGAATTTTAACAGACCTGAGTTAAAACCTAACCATTCCAAAACCAGCGAGCGAAGGAGCGTGGAATATGCCTTGAATATTACATCAACAACAGTACAGCAACCTTTCCTCAAAGCTCAAAGTCCTGTAAAGAAGATAAACTCTGCATCCAGTCAAATATTTGTTATGGAGAACTTCTATTCCGCCCCCAGAGTCCGGCGCCGTTCAGCTCGCAGACTGTGTAAACACAAAAGCAACTCTAAACTTGGCTCCAAGGCTGGTCACGTGCCTGGACATTCAACACTGATCGAGTTGTGAAAGCCCTTCATGAAAAAAAAAACAACATCTGGGCTCCACTTGTTCTGTGAGAGAACCTAAAAATGGAATTGCGACCAACTGCAAACGCCTCCTCCAGCTCCTCGGGCAAAACGTTGTGCAGAGTTTTACAGTCATTTCTTTTAGGTGCCCCAAATTTCTGCCTGTGGGAAAGGCAGGTTTTGGGCAACAGGTTTTCACCGAGCGCTTATGGCATCGCAGAGCTGCTGGTTCCTGGAAACACACTCCCAGGGCAGCAAGAAACTGCTGCAGGAAATCTGGGGGGGTGACTGAACTCGCAGGGCTCTGCTACAGCAGGAAAGTCCCAAAGATAAAATAATCCAACAGCATTTTGTAGATGAGTAAATACAAACCCCATCTTAGACAGACAAACCCTTTTGTTAAGTGAATTACAGCTCTTTTCCCTCTCTGGAGCATTTTTGCCCACAGTCAGCCTAAACCGGATGCTGCAGATGACAATTCTCTCATTTGTTTAGAATATGAGAATTTAATTTAGTTTTTCTTTGACATGCCTCTAAAAACGTGCTTCGAGGCCAGAGAGTCAGGAACAATGTTAAGAACACAGTAACTCTGTCTGCCCAGAAGCAGAATTTGGTGACTTTACAAGCACGTATCAGCCTCAGTTTACCTAATTTCAGCCACTCTCTGAGGCTGAATGGCTCCAGTGCTGATCCCAGGCGCAGCCTGGGCACCGAGCGCAGCTTTCGTAAGACGTTGGCCATGTCACAAAAACCACAATTAGTTTAATGTTGCTATTCCACCGCAGGCCACAATCCACAGCATTTGCTTCACTGTCATCATCCTCCCGCAGAGCCATCATCCACTTTTCCCCCCCCTTTCAGATTCACACAGGGTGTAACTCTCGCTCCTGATTTTTTCCTTAATACTGAAAAGCTGGAAGAAAACCACCCCCCTAAAGCCAGCCACTACAGGGAAATTCCTCCCTGCAGCCACAATCCCCTCCTTCTATCCTGAATTCCCCTCCAAACCACTGCTCTGTGTTGAAGCCACCACAAATCATTGGGCAGCTTTCACTCCGAGCAGGACACACTGGCGAAAAAGCTGGGGTTTCATCTGGGACCCTGTCAGAGAGACAAACTTTAAGCAGATGTCTGTCCCCTCTGTCCCTCAGGCTGTCAGCAGAGACACTTGGTGGAGCATCACTTTTGAACAGACGTTCTCCAGCATTCAGCTTTCCAGAGTAGGTGGTGGTTGCTTATATTTAGCCACCCAAAAAGGGGCAGGCAGGCAAGCGCTTTTGAGTGTGATGAGAAGAAACAAGCTTTTATCAGGAACTGGCGGTTAAACGGCGGCTTAAGGAACATGCACCAGCCTGATAAAGCGCCAGCTCTACCACAAAAACAAGCAGCAGCCCAGGTCACGATCTCTCCAGGGCAGGCCATGCTGGGGAGGACACCTCTGAACTGCTGCTGCTGAGCAGGCTCCTCCAGGAACTCGTTTATTTCATGATTTAGAGGAAGTGAAGAGATTAGATTGTCTCAGTGGTTTAGAACTGGAGGGGTTTTCTCTACAGGGCTGAGGCAGAGGTTGGGGAGCAAGGAGAAAGCAGAGGGAGTTTTCCGGGAGTCTGTGGGAAAAGCTGGAGCCAAGACCTTAGAACCTGGTTCTCCCTTATGCCACCACAGCATTTCTGGGGGGAAAAAATAAGCGATGAAACTGGACGGAGAGAGAACTGAAGTGGGGAGAACAGCCAGCAGGCTCAGCTGGGGCAAGCCCTGACCTTGATACCACACATAGGATCGGATGTGGGGACCGTAAGCTGTCATCTTCGGCTGAACAGATGTTGGACCATGCCCACAGACAGCACCATTTCAGTAACCAATAAACACATCATGGAACAAGCCGCCCGCTGCGTGCAGTCAGCCAGATGACACGGAGGGCAGCAACAGGAGCACAGAGGCTCCTCAGCAATCACATCCCACTACTTCAGACTGCAGCAGAGGCTGGGAGAACTGTTACACCCAGGCAGACCACTGGCCTCTTACACCGTGGCCATCAGCTGGTGTTGCCCTGTGGTTCTGGTCAGCGTGTTGAAAGGTGCTCCCACTAAAACCTGTTATCATCAGTCTCGCCCCGGGGCTCTTGGACTTTTCTAGGACAGCAGCTTCATTCCGCGTTTAAGGCAGCCAGAGGAACACTCTGCCTGGTCTGAGGAACCAGTCTCTCCCTGCCGTTGCTCTGTCATGAGCAGGCCTCCGGGGATCTTGGCCTGTTCTAGGACAGCAGCTTCTTTCCTGGTTTAAGGCAGCCAGAGGAACGCTCTGCCTGGTCTGAGGAACCAGTCTCTCCCTGCCGTTGCTCTGTCATGAGCAGGCTTGCTCAGTCACGCACGGCCACACTGCCCAAAACCTGCCTAAATAGGCAGGGATGACCAAGACCGAAACCAGTCAAATCAGGAACCTTCCAGTCTGACAAGAGAAAACACAAAGACTTCCCCCCCCACCTCTTTAGCACAGGCTGGACTCCTCGCCTTCTCTTCGATGCTTTTGGTGCCCTCTAAAAGCCATTGTGAAGGACCACAACCCCCAGGACAGCAGGAGGCTGGCGGTGAAGCTCCACCAGGCAGCTGGAACATCCACCCAGCCCGAGGCTGTTGAAAAGGGGAGACTGCATTCCTCACACACCCACCCACACACCTCACCCGCCTCTTTTCCCTGGCTCCAGCCACCCTCCTTTACCCCACGCTGGCTCCAGCGTCCACCAGCTCAGCTCGTTTGTCCCCAAGGCTGCATGGGCTGTAAATCCTGTGCCTAATCTGGGCCGTGTATCTTCTACTTAGACAAGCCCTCTGACTTTCTGCCAGATCTCCCCAGAACACCTCCACGAATGAAACAAAAGTTTCCAGGGGGTATGTGTGTGCAAGCCAAGAAAGCAAAAAAGCAACAACAAAAGGGAGGTGAGCGCAGCCTTGCTCGCAGGGCTCAGCCGGTGATGCCCTGGCAGCAGTGTAGGACCTGCAGTGCTGGGGGGCAGGTGGGGAAGTGACACACCAAGGAGACACCTCAGACAGGGACCGACACTGCAAAGGTTGGCCACTTTGAGCGTGGCCAAGACACCAGGACACTCTGAAGCTGTTAAATCAGGCCCAAGAGGGAAGCGGCTGTAACGAGATCTCTTACAAAGCGTTTCTGCAGTCAGGAGGTGCCGATTGAGCAAGGGGCTGACATCAGCTAAAAGCACAGGCTGCTGGAGGGAGCGGCTCAGATGCTAAACCATGCGGATGTTACTCAGGTCACCATGGAAAACACACATTTCTGACTGGGAAGAAAAATAAGCCAGAATTGCAGCGTTGTTACTTAATCCAGGAAACGCCGGCACTAAAGTTCAGCCGTATCAGCTGGCTCAGCATGACTGCTCAGAAAAGCTCCCAGCCTTTCCTGGAACTCCTGGGCAGCTGCACCCCCGGCCACAGTGGGGCTTAAAGACCATCCAGCACAGGGAATTCCCGCTTCTTTCCCTGCCGAGCTTCCCTGGAGAAGGTCCTTTCCCAGCCAGGAGCTTGCCCCCCCACCCTGGCTCTCTTGTTATCCCGAGTGTCTCGCTTTCAGAAGCAAGGCCCAGATTTGCCCTCAAACCTCATGCTTAATTAAGTCCCCGTCTTATCCCGCTCCCCTTTGATCAACCAGGTCAGATCGGCAGACAGAAGAGGGCTGGCTGGTCAAAGGGGAGATGATAAGAACATCCACTTCCAGCATCTTCTACTGAAAACCCTTCTCCTTTGCATCAAGGCCCACAATAAGGAAGCTGAGAAGTAGGAATGCAGCTGGGAACGGAGGGGACTGCAAAGGAAGATCAAAGGGGACTGAGAACGTGCCCCACATCCAGCTGAAGAACCACCAGTGCCCGGAGAGACCGAGGAATGGGCAGAGAAAGCGACACTATCATGACTGGACGCTGGCAGGGGACATGCGAAAGGTCACAGCACTCAGCTGGGATGTCGGAGTTCGGGTGTCTTGGAAGGAACGCTGCCCTTTACTGCTCTTTCTAGGAAGATTTCAGCACCTTCGTAACCTTCCCGTCTTGCTTACAGCACCTGGATTACAGTCACCCACGAGCATGCTGACAAGTTGGTCACAGCTCCCAGTGCCTTCCTCCTCCCGTTTCACCCCCTTCCCCCCAAAATGCAGAGGTGTAATAGCATTTGGGGGAGGGAGGAAGGACAACAGCGAGCTGTCAGCAGTGCCTTCCAGTATCGCCACCAGTCACACAGCTACCACACCTGCCTAACCCTGTCATCGTAAAGCACGAAAGCGCATCTTCCTGTAAGTGGTTTCCACTTTGTTGGTCTTCACAGACATCAGCTCCGCTTCCTCAAGCCACACAGCTGTGTCATAACTCCGTGAGTCTTCTTTCCCTTAGCAGATCCAATCTGAGTGACACTTCCACCTCATCTGGCTGCCTAAGGCA
>NW_010431088.1:23297-28218 GCF_000710305.1 Buceros rhinoceros silvestris | reverse complement strand
TCCCTCTGCAGAGCCTCCCTACCTTCCACTGAAGTGAGACCACTCAGCCAGTCTGATATCTGGCACATCTCCCCCTTCCCTCCTCACCAGCCTGCCACCCTTCAGCCATGCTGCAAGCAGAGTTTCTCAAACCAGGGAGCTCCTTGGGACCAACATAAATGCAAACAGTCCCTGTGCTTGCTGTCAGGCAGCTCTCTCAGATGCTGTGTGTGGAGCCCAATGACCATGTCCTACCACATGGGCTGTGTGTCTACATCTACTGAGATGTTTTTATCTACATAAAGTGCACAAACAGGTGGGTTGGGGAGAGCTGGCACTGGGGAGGGAGTTTTGGAAGTTTGTCTGTCTGACGCCAGCTTTGCCACCATCTTTCCATGGGATGCACAAATGGTCTTTGTCCTTCACTGGGCCTCTGAGACCCCTGGAACACAAGACAAACTGAGCTTTACCACTTGCTGGCGGTAAAGATGTGGGAACTGAATCACAAACCCAACCAAACAGCAAAACGCTACAGTGAGAGCACTGTGTGCTGCCCAATCACCTCCAGCACGTGAACATGGGCTGGGAGCTCTGACCACAAGTTTTCAGACTCTTGGCCAGGGCAGTCAGTGCTGTGGTTTCAGCAGAAACTGGCTTTTGTCCAAAAGCAGCAGCCCATGGTGCAGCAGGCTGGTGTCCTGGCTGGGGCTGGAGGAAGGCTTGGCTGCGGGTCCCAGCCATGCTGGACTGTCCTGCTCAGTTTGTGTCTTCAAAGAACTCTGCTCCCGCTCTGCACTATCAACATTTCTGCGGTGACAGCAGGGGAGAAGAAAGCACCAGGCCCAGCTCTGTTTTACATGGAGCGCTGCTCCCTGCGGCCACTCTGAAAAAAGAGACTCCATCAGAGGCACAAAGTGGCTCCTCTTCCTGCTGGTGCCTGCAGGATGACCTGCAGCTAGCATCACAGCTTGGCCCACACTGCTTCTGCTCTCAGCCCACACTCTCCTATTCCCAATTTCTGCTCTAATGCCAGCTGACAGGTGTCATAACTCCTTATCTCCCTCTCCAAACCTGTACCGGTGTCCAAGCTCCCCCACCTGCACAGCTGGTTGGAGAGGAGCATCTGCTGGGCAGCTTTCAGACTGCATTCCCCCTTATAAAACCAGGATTTTGTTTTTCTACTTATACTCCCTAGATGAAAATGCTGCAGCTTTTCCCACGTTTGCTGTTGAGCTTCCGGCTCTGTCCGTGTCCACCCATGCAGGGCCCTGGAAAAGCACCATTGCCCCAACACAGCATCTCTTGCTACCCACTATGTGTCACCAGAGGCACCTGAGTTGCACAGCCAGGCTTTGTTACAGGCAAAAAAAAAGTCTAAGGAGGAGTAAAATGAAAATGTCACCTTAGTTTGCTGCCGAGGAGTTACTCTGCGATAAGATCTGAATAGATGTCTTAAGAGGTGGCAAACCTGTCTGCTACCCAGATGGTCTCTGTCCTGCTACACGTTCACACTGATGTTCACGAGAGAAAAGAGTTCGGCCCGTTGGCTGTGCTAGGCAGCCACTGCCTCCTGCTCTGCTTTTTGCTGTGCTGGAGCGCTCTGCCAGCAGAAAATGGGCAAAGCAACGAACTTACTGAAGAGATGACAACGAGGTTTTTGACTAACATTTACTTTGCCAAATACGCTCATGGAATGACAATGCAAGACTTGGCAAATCAGCCAAGTTTTCCAGTTATTTGTGGAAGCAAGGGCTGCAAAGCTCTGAAAATATTTAAATGCTCTGTGTTCACAAAGGCCCTTGGAATACATTATTCTTCACCCAAACTGACACAGTTAAATAGATTGAATTGCTTGAAATCAGTTCAGACAAAACATTGTCTTCAACTGGGAACAAATGCTCCTGTTTTTCAACTTGTGCGAACAGTTGGAGTATTTTCTTCTAGGATTTTTTCTTGTCTCCTGCAGTTTATCCATGTCTGCCTACAAAGACCACCAGCTGGGAATCACAAAGGACCTGGTGAAAGACCAGTTAATCTGATCAAGGCTGCCTGAAATATTCCCAATATATTTTTCAGAACAAAAGCAAAGCTTGAGATACAATATCCGCTTTTCCTTAAATATCTGTTTTCCACAGGGAAAACAAACTTCCAGAATTAATGGTTTTGTCACATCACAGTCACCCTGGGAGTCTAATTAGGAAAACTGTTAGAGGGATCGTCTGAGCTACAGGCCCAGGCAGGTGCCTCCCATTAGAGAGTTCAGTGTCGCTGTGAAGTCAAATACGGTTTTGTTTGACCTGGCCAAGTGCTTTGACCGAGCATCGGAGGACGCCAGTCCATTCATCATGATTCAACTTTCCCAGTGGAAACTTGAGACATTCTGGCAAACACCACTGTGTTCTGAAGGAAATATTCAATTTGAGAACAAAACACATTTTTCCATGAAGAAAACCCTAAACCAGAAACTTCCCTCTCCCGTTGAGCAGCTCCTGCACAGAAGTCAACGTGTGGCACTTGCCTGGGAAAACCACGCCAGGAGCTGCCTGTTTTGGAGCCAGGTTTTCAGAAGAGTTTAGCTTCCCTGTAGGCATCTCGGTACAGTCTGGGTTTCACAAGGAAGCAGCACCAGCAGTGCCTGTCCACACAATGGCTCCGGTTTTGAGCACCCCAGTGCTAAATATACTGAGCACTTAAAAACTGACCTAGATGGAGATCCCTCAGAGGGACCTGGGTCTCTCTGACCCAGGATGGAATGGCCCACGATGTCTCCTCTCACAGCAGACATGGTTCCAGTGAAATTATTGTTATTTTGGCAAGACAAGAGAGTCAGTGGTAGTAGAATTTGACATATCTACTCTGTGTCATTTTCATGGTGGAGCCAGTGACCATGGTTTTAAAATCATTTCAGTAGCTGTTCCCACATAATGAGAGCACATTGTGGGGCTTGAAAACCCCTTCTGAAGTGGAATTTTTCAACAAAAGTGCTTCATGGCATGGAAACTGCTCTGAGCAGAGGCAGGAGGAAAAGCCTGGCAAAATGAGCATTTTCCTAAGCTCCCAGGGCAAAGGCAAGTGAAACTGGCTGGGGCAGTAAAGCCGGACCTGCTGGAGTAAGCAAGAGCAGCTGGGATCCAATACTGGGGCAAAGAACTGACTCATGGACGTTACAGACCTGCTTTTTCTTTCTTTTGCTGCCTCTTTTCTAAGCTCTGGATCCTGGTCCCATGAGCCTATGCGTTTCACTGCTGTTTGGAAGGAAGATAGCCCTGACCCCTGCTCATCCCTTTTGACTTCATTGGACCTACCACATGGTTTTAGAGCCTAGATCTGGCGCAGCTTCCCTCCCGTTTCTGAACACTGCCTAACAAACAATTGCCTTTCTGATCGCCCTGAAGACTAAGCTGACACCTTCACCAACCTGCCCGCACTGCCTCTGTGGATCCTTCTGGTATGGTCATAACGTCCAGGCAGCCCAGCAGTGTGTGCACACCAGTGTATGTTTCTCTCTGGGTTTCTCAAAAGCGGTTTGTGCCTGTTTTGTTCTCCTGGCAAAGCTCTGTCCTCTGGCACATCAGGTTCCCGTGACACTCTCCTGGTCCTCAGTTGCCTCCACCTTCTGTTCTGGAAACGCCCCCTGAGCATTCTTTCATCTCCTTCCTCCTTACAGTCATCAGTCCATATCAACTGAATTTCTTCAATGGGGTTTCATTTTGGAGGACTTCTGGAAACTCAAGAACTTATTTCCCTTGGCCCAGATGCCTGTTGGCAACTTCAATGAATGTTTTCCTCTTCTCAGACCCTCCTCTTTTTATCTCCCACACTATCTACCCTTCATAATTTTATGTACTAATTCTGCTCCTTCTCTCTTCACTTCATCTGCTGGGCTCAAGAGTCTGTGATTCCCTAGGAGGCCCCTGAAGGCTTTTCGAATGTTGGTGTTGTGTTTCCCCCTTGCGTTTTTCGGTCAGCAGAACTGGGTTAAACACAGGCTAAGCAGGATGGTTTGTTCATCACTGATCTCAAACGCGGATGCATTCAGAAGCTGTGCAAGTATTATCTGGTCCTGATGGTTTTTGTTATTTGTCTTATCCATTTGTTCTCAGATTTGTCCATGTCAAAAACGGCTTTGAGGGAAGAACCCACAGCCGGTTCTCAGGGAACAACAAAGAAAATGCTGTAATTTTATGGTGATGGCCCTGTGTTTGAGCAGCTCTGCCCATCTCTGCCACCTTTTGGCCTATCACTTTTCCTGTTTCCCATGTGAGGAAATAGTTTCTATTATTATTAGTGGCTGCTGTGACATCGTTAAAGTAATTAGCTATTCATTTTGTGTGGCTCACTCACCCATTTCCCAGTTACGTGTGAGGGAACAAGGGACTGGCTCTCCTTGCACTATCTTTAGCCCTTTGAAATGAGGGGATAGTGTTATTAATTTCCCCTTTTTTTCTCCATCAATACGTCATCAGAAGTAGTGTCATCCCAGACAGGATTTTGGGAGGAAAGGTCACTGGCACTACACCAGCCGTGCGTTAGAAAACAAGTGCTTTTTAGGCCATTACAGTACTTGGCTGTGGAGACACCACACTGCTCCCCTCCACCCTCCCTTGGGGCAGATGTCCACACTGGCCCTGGGACCCAGATTGGGTTTCCTTTCTCCATTGCCAGAGCCAGCATGAAAGCACTTGGAGAACACCTCTGAAAGCCAGCCAGAGGGTTTGTACATCCCTCAGCTTTGCCATAGCTGTCTTCACATTCTTTTTGTGTGCAAGTGGCTGATTTCCATCATACATCAAGGTTTTGGAAATCAGGTAAGACAGCTGTGAGAAAAGACAGCCATTACTCTTGATCTTGAAAATTAGATTGCACAGAACGTTTTTACAAAACTGCAACTCAGAGACGTCTGAAGTTTGGCAAAAGAATCCTCAAGAGATAAAGCAGGAAT